>NW_026725691.1:0-54362 GCF_029784015.1 Lycium ferocissimum
GAAATTCATAACGACAACAACTAACACACTAAGCGACATTAATTCATTACTTGCCACACTACATGACCCATATTTGGCCCACACTACACATGCACATACTTATGATTCTCATTCATTTCTCCACTCTACAACAATCACACATGCTAACTAGGCATTAATTCATTGCTTTAACACAACTCAACACACATACACTTACACGGCTAAATCTCACATACACGGCCTTAACTCCAACATGCCATATTTCATAAATTTCCTCCATTTTAACATACTATAACATGCATACAACATTTATATCACATAAAACATGATTAAAACTCACATTTCTTCTTCAACTCCACACTAGGCTAGGGTTTGCTAGGATAAAAACTAGCGGGTTGATCTGTCACACCCCGACCTTACTAGGGTGTGATGGGCACCCGACCCTCCTCAGAGTCGAGCGAACCCTTAAACGTTCGCGTTACTAAAACCTGTCATTCCGAAAATTTTTAAGAAACATGAAACTTTTCAAAATAAAGATCAACGTCTTTATACAAGTTATGAAAACCTTTAGGCGATCACATAATTTTTACCAACTGACAACGCCTGAAAATGCGCACTCTTTTAACGTCCATAATTGATTCGCGCTTCTCGACACCCTATCCACAGGACACTGTCTGCAAAGTCTCTAAGATGTACAAATACCATGACATAAGTGCTTGAGTTGGCAACACTCCGAACTGAAATGGAGCTCGCCAATCCCGCGGGAACAACTTCTAGCAAAGTCTTTTCTTCATCCGGTGTACCGCGTGGCATGAAACGTGCCCCCCGAAGAAAGGGGGTCAGTACGGAATATGTACTGAGTATGTAAAGCGATAGCAAATAATAACCATAGCTTAATTTAGAAGAGAAGAAATCACAATCAAGCTCATTACCGCAGCCCTCGCTGGAAGAAACATAAATATACACATGGGGTCTTAGAACAATCCTTAAGTAAATAATGCGAGTGAACACGCGTGCCTCGAGCATACACGATATAAATACGTAATACACCAATTCCGTAACGCACAATCCGAATATAGTATCGCAACGGGCCCCGATTGACCGCTCGCTCCTACTTAATAATAATAATAATAATAATAATAATAATAATAATAATGATAACAACTATGATAACAATCCCCTTCGGGTGTGCCGGTCCCGACATACGTCTATCCTGGCCCCTTCGGGCATGCCGGTCCCGAAATAAAATAATGGCACCTTCGGGCATGCCGGTCCAACATACGTCTATCCCGGCCCCTTCGGACGCTGGCCCCGACATAATATTCCTAGCCCCTTCGGGCATGCCACTCGTGACATACGGCTACCCTGGCCCCTTCGGGCATGCCACTCGTGACATAATACTAATCCTAGCCCCTTCGGGCAGAATAGTAATAATAATAATACTAATAATAGTGTTGTGGAATGAAATAGTAAAATATCGCACCCCCTTCGGAGTGGTTTGAAGAGTCTTATATAATAAGATATCGCACTCCCTTCGGAGTGGTTTTGAAAAGTTTAAATAATAAAATCTCGCACCCCCTTCGGAGTGGTTTTGAAAAGAAAGTCAAACTCACGTTTACTTACTATCACCTAAAAGCCCAGAAACAAGTTTTGTGTCGACCTGGCTTAGTGCGAGGAAGTTACGAGCATTTCAGAAGCCATTTTTTTTTTTAGAACCGAAGCCGTAATCATATTAGGAACATTATTACTCCGCAAGATATATTATAGAACTTAATGGAGACATTATGAAAGTTTCAAGGCAATTCAATTACATTTATGCAAGTTCTAGATGTTTGAGCATTTTCCAATCAAGATATGAAGATCCTAATTCAATCACAATGAATGAATAGTACTCAAATTCAGACTTAGATTTCTATGAAATGTAATAACCCCCGAGGCTCAAATCCAAACCTAGTACACCTAGGACATGCCAAAAGAAGGAAAGGAATAGCTTCACATACCTTTTCTGCCTCTTGCGCCGCTCCAAATTCGAATCCCGTTTTCTCCAAAATCTACAAATGGTCATGTTTACCAATTGTGAGTTATAGCTTCCAAGAGTTCAACTTAAATTCATGTTTGTCTACCGAAATTTCGGCAGCATTTTCCCTATGCATACAACATCCCCGAGATTTAAACTCGGCCAATTTCAATCAACAACAACCCGAGAATGGAACTCGGCCAAAATAACAACAACCATACCGACAACAATATAAACAACCAATCCAAAACACATTCCAACATAAGTAGTCTTCCTTACTACATAGTATGTCAACTTTCAATCCAATTGCGCACATTCGAACCAACATCAACGTTTACATATTCATTCACTAATTTGAGATCGTTCAAACATAAACTAAGAGCATTTCAAGCTATATATCCAATATTCAACAATTTCATCAATTTCCATATTCCACCCAAAATTCTCATAAATGAAACAAAACCATTCCAACACATTTTCTACTTACTACTTCATCACTAACAACCATAATCCACCCTTTAACAACTTCATTATCTTAATGCTATAAAATCACATTAATGTGACATAATTTTCCACATTCCATTTTCATGCAAACTTACCCCATATATCCTTCCTTTACATTGAAAAGATTACAACAACACAATTAGTATGTTAAACAAAATAAACCCATCATTAGTTCATCACTACACATCCCACGGCCAACATGAAATTTTTTTCCAACTTCATCCAGTTTTCGTTCAACTTTCATTTCCAATACAATTGCCATAATGACCACACTATAATACAACATAAACTTCAATTCATCTTACCTATACAACAACATACACGCACGGCCGTATACATGCATATATAAATACCATGCAAACATCCATATTTCCATGAATTCTATTCGTTTCCACGTACTACAATCTCAACAAAGCCTTTATAACCCATAAAAAAGGATTGAATCATACCTTTTTCTCTCAACTTCTTCACTCCACCAATTTTCCCAAACGACGAAACGGACGACTTATCTTCCGAAATAATTATGCCACGTTGTAGAGGACCCTTGAATTAGTAGGAATACACCAAGAAAATAATTTTTGGGAACAAAATTTCATGGGACAAAATTGAAGGACCATGGCCGAATGGCCATGGTTATTATTCTCCTTCTTTCTTTCTTTCTTCTTCCTCCACTTTCTTGAAGTTTCTTGAATATCCATTTGGTCCCCTTATCTTCCTTTATACTACCAATTTTAACTTACATGGGCTTGGCCCATTTCCTTTCCATTTTACTCATCATGGCCGGCCACCCTTGTGGTTTGGGCCTTTCCTTTTTTTTTTCCAAGCCCACTTATTTGTGGCTAGTTTTCGTAATTCATGAAACCATTTTCCTAATTTCCAATTTTTTTTGCCCTTAGCCTTCCTCGACATTTTTCACATCAATACTTCCCATGACCAACTTACATGTTAAATAAAAATCAAATATGGCCTTATCTCTTAAAAGCCACAATTATTTCAGATTTCCCGATTGTATAAAAATACGGGATATAACATGATCCCTCCAACAACACTTCCACGCTACTTAGGGACCTCCAATTAGTGGGTTTACATCAAAGAAATATTTTTGGGATGGCTTGTTTTGGACTTCAATTTCCAAGGGCTTGGCCGAGAGCCTCTTTTCTTTCTTCAACTTCTTGATCTTTTTTTTCTAAGTGTAAATAAGGAAAGATGACTTAGAAGTCATCTTTTAAGCTCCCACATGATTCACACAAGTGTCTATGGCCCACACATATGTGTTGGAGAAATTAAAATTGGACACAAAATGTGTGGGACCATCCAACAAGCCACACGGCTACAAGGCCAAATATTGTATGATTTTCAACTTCCAATTATATCACTTTTGGTCCCAAATTTTCCGAAGTGTCCCATGCAAACAAATTCATGAACAACTTATGACTCAAAATCAAATCGAAGGTCAAAAGTCTCAACTTTGTATCCCGGAATGGTTTTATCTCCAACCTATCATAATGTGCAAAAATGCGGGATATAACATCCTCCCCCCTTTAGAACATTCGTCCTCGAATGTTAAATTAGCCTTAAAGGATCTTATAAACACTCGGGGGAGTTTCTTTTACAATTATCACAAACAGTTCATACATCAATCAGCATAACCAATTAAAGAGTCTAAATTACCCGTACCCGCATCGGTGGCACCTCCCGATCCCGTCCACGGTCAACGCATATAGGCGGTTCGATGGACCGCCGTAACCGGGAGGCCCGCCACGGCCTCGCCCCGCCCGCCGGCGTCGGTGTGCCCCGCCCCATCGGGCGCATAGATACTGAAGGGGAAGACGAACCGCAATCGACCCGTAGTCCGAGTCGCCTCCCCCCGCACCGCCCCCGAGTGGACGATCTCTTATATAGTGGCCCCCGCCGCCGCTGTGTAAAGCAAGCACCCGTGGCATGACGACATTCCCCCCCCCCCCGAGTGGCGTCTCTTACAGTAAGGACATCGGGGCAGGGTTGGCCTCAACTGGCTGGAACCTATGTCCATCTGTGAGCCCGAAGCCCTGGAGCTCTGCCCTGCCTCTAACTACCCCGCACCATCTGGTCTCCCCGGGAGCCGGGGGTGTACTGTGACGGGCCGGGAAGGGTGTCCGCTATGCTGCTGTCGAGGCCGCCTCGCTCGAGACTGGCCCGTAATACCCGGGCACAGATCTAGCCCTTCTTGGGTTGGCCCCCATCATAATCTCTATCGGGCTGACGCCCCCTGTGTCGCTCCTCCATACCCTGGGCATGTGCCTGAATCCGTGCAATGTCCATCCCTGACTGGGCCGCCATCACCGTACAACTGTCAACCAAGTAGTCATCCAGCCCTATCACGTACCGGTGCATCCGGTCAGTCATATCAGCTACATAAGCGGGCGCATATCTGGCCAGCGAATCAAACTCCAGACTATACTCCCGGACGCTCCTGCCCCCTGCCTCAACAGCAGGAATCTGTCTACCCTGGCCCGCCTCACCTCCGGAGGTAGAAAATGGGCCAGGAAGGCCTCTGTAAACTCGCCCCATACTGCTGGAGGGGCACCCTCACCTCTGGACAACATCCAGGACTCGTACCAGTTAGCCGCTACATCGTGCAACCGATAGGATGCCATCTCAACCGACTCTGTCTCAGAAGCACTAATCAATCGCAGTGTACGCTGCATCTGTCGGATGAACTCCTGAGGGTCCTCTGCGGGCTTTGACCCGAAAAACTCTGGTGGGCCACAAAGCAGAAAATCACGGGCCCTCTGACTGTCATATCTATCCGCACGATCACCCCTGATCCATGGCTGTGAACCTGGGCCGCCATCAATTCGGTCAATAACCGGACCGCATCTCGCATCGCCTGATCCTCCGCCCCTGGCTGAGGAGCCGGAGGCTCGGGTGCTCAAACCTCAGGGGTTGGCGGTGGAGCCGCCCCCTGTCCTGCAGCTGTGGCTGCTCCAAATCCCTCTGATACTGGCAGGGTAGCAGAACTAGCCATCGGAGGCACAATCTCCGACTCAAGCTGGGCACGGGCCCTAGTAGCTATCCGGGCCCGGCTGGTCTCAGCTGCTGCTGTAGACTTGCCCTTCTGGGCAGCTGTGGCCTTCCTCGGAGGCATCGCTGAAATCATAACATTTCGTCAGAGAAGAGTCATCCTGATAACACAGCTCTATCGCACGATCTAAGATCAGAAGGAAAGATAACATCCTAAATGTCCTGTAGCCTCCTGTTTATAGATGTGGTGCACAACACACCGATAAACAAGACTCTACTAGACACGGTCCGTAGACATTTCCGAGGACGAACCGTTCGATACCACTCGTCACGACCTAACACCGTAGGCCGTGACTAGTGCCCGAGCTGGGCACCTAAACACATTCATTAATCCGATTCACAAACAGATAGCTTACGCGCATACGAATATCAGACGTTGTCTCAGATTATTTCAAGTTGTCTCAAACACATCTCAAATGCAAACATATATATATATCAGAAGCCGGCAAGGCTATCAAATAGCGCATCGGCCCCAAAACATATACAAATGCAAGCCGACAAGGCTGCTACGGAGAATAGGATCGCCCAGAACATATAACATACAAACACACCTGTACAGGATAGGCCTAACCCACATATACGTCTACGTACCTCTGATGACCAACCGAATCATATGACGGGACAGGGCCCCGCCGTACCCCTGAACAAACTCATACTTATACAACGGACGAGTATATACCAAAACGTGGGCTCCGGAATAAAGGGAGCACTCCAACTGCAGAGTGGGTGTCCTAGACTGGCGGGTCGCCGAACTGTACGTCTGTACCTGCGGGCATGAAACGCAGCCCCCGAAGAAAGGGGGTCAGTACGGAATATGTACTGAGTATGCAAAGCAGAAGATATAGTAACAAATCCGAGTCATAATCGAAACAGAGGTACAGAAAGTGAACATAATAACCAGAATACCAAAATATGTCGTTATCCGACACGCAAGTCATGCAATCAGAGGTACAGGACAAATATAATAATCGAATGCCAACACGCTTACTCCTGAAATACAAATCATACATATACATACCGAAGAACATCATAACATCATATCTTATCATATGAGCTAACATTAACCGACTGATCATAATCCAGGCTGTCAAAATCACATATACACATACCGCGGTCAAGTACCCAGCGGTCAATATCACATACCACATACAAGAATCCACGGCAATATCACATATACCTATCGCGATTAAGTATCCAGCGGACAATATCACACATACCGGCATACCGCGGCCAAGAATCCAGCGGCAATATCACAGCCCGCGGTCAAGTATCCAGCGGACAATATCACACATACCGGCCCGGGACTCGGCAAAAAATGTAACAACAGAATGCACGAGCAGAATCACAAGTAACCAAATACAGTTTAAAACATTTACAAAGACTTAGTAGGTTAATCGAAACGAACCATCGTTTATAGGCCAAAACAGAAGAGTCAAATCGATTTTTCGCCCGAACGTCACTCGGGAACATATCAAAATCACATACGTAAAATCCTTATTTCGCATTCAAGACAAATAAGTAATCATACTCGGGGTCGGAAGATGGTCATATCGAATTCTTTCAAAAGCCGTCGAATTTTCGAAGAAGATCGCGGACTCACGGACGAGCGTCCACTCAATCCGGACCCGCCTACGAAAATCATAGTCATCATATGTTATCGAATCATTATTGCAAACTCGAAAGATAAGTAACCTGATCGTACTTGAAATCGGAATAATAGTCATATCATATCCTTTCAAAAATCGTCAAAGTACATAAAGAAAGTCGCGGGGCCCACGGAGGGGTGTCGACCCGAGTCGGGCCCGCCTATGGAAAACATAGTCATCATACATCAGGGAATCATTTTTGAGCATATCGAAGCGATCCGGTTCTATCTGTGAAAGTTACGAACTTTCGTAGTTTTCGGAATCATTTAAGAACAAAACTCTTTTAAGAACCAACTTTTATGCAACTTTTGAAACTTAGTCATAGAAAAGACATAGGAACCAATATTTCATCATATCATGCATACGAAGACCAAGAAACAAATAAGAATCACTGTACATGGTCGGATCGCGAGAGTAGAATTTCCTCGAGGCTCGTGTCATAGCCTATTTACGACTAAAGCATGCCAAAGAAGGAAGGGTTGCGCTTTACATACCTCATCTGCTTTCCAAGCTAATCCAAACTCCAACCTATGTCTCGGACTCCCCGAGGTCTACATAACATCAATAAATGCCAATGTCAACTATAAGTATTTAAGAGTTCATTTCCAAACTAACACATAATTCTACGGAAATTAAAAGATTTCCCCTGTAAATAGACCAACTCCGAGAATTTAACTCGGCCAAATCAACAACAACAACAACAACAACCAACCTAGCAACATCAATAAGCAATCCGAAAGGCAATATAACATTAATAACTCGCCTTTACATCATTCAACCACTTTCAACATATTCGATTCAACGACTCACGTTCAAGCCAACATCAACGCTTGTACATTCAAACACCAATCCGAATCCATACTAACAACATTTAAGAACATTTCAAACAATTCATACAATATTTCCAACAATCCAACAAGGCTCCAATTTGCCCAAAAACGTCCCCAAACCCGAGACACAACTATGGCCCATTTCTAGCTTCCGAATCATGATTTGTATCAACAATCCACACTATAACGATATCACTCTCATAAATATACAAATTACACCAAATGTACAATAACCTCCAAATCAGTCCGCAACAATTACAACATCAATTTGAGTCATTAAACTCTCATTCTCATCATGAAATTCATAATGACAACAACTAACACACTAAGCGACATTAATTCATTACTTGCCACACTACATGACCCATATTCGGCCCACACTACACATGCACATATTTATGATTCTCATTCATTTCTCCACTCTACAACAATCACACATGCTAACTAGGCATTAATTCATTGCTTCAACACAACTCAACACACACACACTTACACGGCTAAATCTCACATACACGGCCTTAACTCCAACATGCCATATTTCATAAATTTCCTCCATTTTAACATACTATAACATGCATACAACATTTATATCACATAAAACATGATTAAAACTCACCTTTCTTCTTCAACTCCACACTAGGCTAGGGTTTGCTAGGATGAAAACTAGCGGGTTGATCGCTCCAACAACACTTCCAGGCTACTTAGGGACCTCCAATTAGTGGGTTTACATCAAATAAATATTTTTGGGATGGCTTGTTTTGGACTTCAATTTCCAAGGGCTTGGCCGAGAGCCTCTTTTCTTTCTTCAACTTCTTGCTCTTTTTTTTTCTAAGTGTAAATGAGGAAAGATGACTTAGAAGTCATCTTTTAAGATCCCACATGATTCACACAAGTGTCTATGGCCCACACATATGTGTTGGAGCAGTTAAAATTGGACACAAAATGTGTGGGACCATCCAACAAGCCACACGGCTACAAGGCCAAATATTGCATGATTTTCAACTTCCAATTATATCACTTTTGGTCCCAAATTTTCGTAAGTGTCCCATGCAAACAAATTCATGAACAACTTATGACTCAAAATCAAATCGAAGGTCAAAAGTCTCAACTTTGTATCCCGGAATGGTTTTATCTCCAACCTATCATAATGTGCAAAAATGCGGGATATAACATAACTTATTTTCCACTAAGACATGCCAAAGAAAGAAGGGGTGAGCCTTAACATACCTGCTCGGCCTCCTATTGGCTACGTCTATCCGCCCGAGCTCACAAATCTACATTCGAGAGGATTCACACTAATGTTAGTCTCTCGTATTACATACTTATCTCAAGTTCCAACTTAAACTATTTTATATTCTATCGAAAATCGGGCAAAGATCTCCCGTTTGGGTGCCTAGCCCGAATTCTCAATTCATCAACCAACAACAACAACAACAATATCAACATCAATAATATCATTTCCCATAACAAAGTATTCCATAAAACAGCCCACACGCTGTTTTCCAACTTCCATAACTAGTCAATTCTCTATTCAATCATTTAATTGTTCTGCCGAATTCATAAACTACACCAACAATCCGCATGCCAATAATCATCATTCTTATGGACACATGAACCTATATTAACATCATACTACTCTCCAAAACAGCCCACAACAATTGCGACGTCAACATGAGTCATCAAACATTCATTTTCATTATAGAATCCGCCACACAACATTTCAAACATACTAAATAAAATTAGTCCTTCATCCCTATATAATACTACCTGTACACGGCCCAACTTACAACAATCACAACTTCAATTTAAACCATTCAATACCTTCATTTCCATCACATAGAATTCACAACAACAACAACCAAAACATGCTAAACAAAGTTGATTCTTCACCTCTACACATATGCACCTATTCGGCCAACACCATAATCCATAGTGTCATGAATTCCATTCATTTCCATATACTATAACATGCTCAAATCATCCATAGAACATGTAAGGGAGGATTAAATCTTACCTTTTCCACCAACTTCTCCCACGGCTAGCTTTGGTGAAACACAACAACGAGCGGTTTTCTTGTTCTAACACCCACTCCACGTCGACGAGGACCTTCCAATTAGTAGAGAAACTAGAAGAAAATAATTTTTGGTGGTCAATTCTTGACCCTCAAATTTCCATGTTCTTGGCCGAATGGCCTTGTTGTTTTCTCTCCAATTTTCTTGAAGTTTCCAAGTGATGAAGATGATGAAATGAGATGACTTGGTCATCTTTTATTTCAAGTAGTAGCCAACCATGTGGCCATAGCCCACACCAAGGTGGCCGGCCACATGGCTCCCCTTATTCTTTTTTTTTTCTTTCTTTGTTTCTTTTTCTCCAAGTTTCTAGAATTTCTTAAGTCATAAAGATGACCAATTTTATTGCTTGCCTAGTCATCTTGTCCACATGTACACTTAATCTTTGAAATATAATAGTTTCCGAATTCCAAGTTTGCCCTTAATATTCCATGCCAATAATATTTATAAGCGACTTGCTCATTAAATCAAAACCGGAAAATGGCCTTGTCCTTAACTTTCCTTCCATAACCTATTACACGAACTCGGAATCTTGTATTGCAAAACGAGCATCAATGATTTTGCATCCTTTCGGCAATAACTCCGGTGTCTATAGTTAACTAGCTAACTCCTAATAAATCTCAATGTACCGAAACTTGGGGGTGTAATAACACATATGTTAACTGATGTCATTGCTCCATAGTCATAACCTCCAGGGGATCCATGGTGTCCATGTACCACTCGTTCCGGATTCACTCCTCAGACCCGAGCATAAACCTCCGCTCTGGAACGAACCTCAGACACGGGCCATATCAATGTACCTCTCGTTTTTAAAACAAACCTCTGACCACGAGCCTATAATCTAGGTCACATTTGTGCCTTTCCACCCTTCTGTATAGTAACACCGTCACATCACTCTCAATGATCAATTTATCAAGTACCATGTATCAAATAGTATCACAAGTTCAGAAGAAGATTATATCAACTTCTTCGCTAATTTTACATCAAAATGTATCTCTCAACGTATTCTAGTTCATTAGTATGTATGGACTATGAACAATTAGCAATATCAATGTCAAACATAAGGCATCATGCCACAAGTCTTTCGAACCATTTCCATCATGTATCAGTGTATGAATGCAATAATGAGTGTAAACATGGTAAATCAATGCAAACCAATGAAGCAACAGTGAAGGTACAACTCACAACGCCACAAGTCATATCAAGACTTGGATCAACTCAATCATGAAATGAATCCTACAAACCCTCTCAACCAACATAAGAGTCTATGTCCCTCTTCACTTTCACATGTAGCAAGTACACCTCACAACTAAGTCATGTATCACTAAGAAGCTCCACTTCTCTATATATTATCATCAACAGTAAATCATAAATCAAGTTTTCATCTACATACTGTCACAAGTTTATATTACAATTCAAGCCTAAACGCATTATCCTTCCTTCCTCCGATAATATGTGTCACAATAAGAGAGAACTGAGTACAACATGACAATTTAGGCAATCAGCCTAATCACAATAACGGGGCAACAGGCCACCATCAACAACAATCAGCTTAATAGAAATCCATCCCGAATCACCACAGTATGAATACAACTACACCTCAGATTCAGTACATAAAGTAATGGCGACGAGCCCACAAAATCAGAAGTCATACCAACCTAGATAATATCCAACCAAAACACCATGTGTGAAGACCTAATCATGCTTTCTCTCGTCAATTCTACACAATACATACGTTTTTCTAATTAAAGTCTAACTAAAGCAAACCATAACCTACCTAGAATGCAGAACAGGAGCCACGAACTACTCCACACGAGCCTTCTACTTTCGAAGCGCCTCATAACAGTTAAAGTATAACAATATGATGCTAAGTAAGAAACAAACCATGTATTTAAACAAGAACAACAATTTGGGGAAGAAGACCCACTTACTTCTACCCTTTCAATTAGTGAAACTATCCTTTAATGGTGAATTTATCATAACTTCTATCTCTACAATCATTAACCTTCAATTCATGGGTTTCTAATCAATTTTACCCTTTAAAATAGATTTTAGGACAAAGTTTCGATGTTTATTAGAACCCTAATTCTCAACCTGCACTTTCAACCATAAGAAATCAAATTCCCTTCCTAGAAAGTGATAATCTATACTCCTAGATGATTAATCTGTCACGACCCAACCCTGTGGGCTGTGACTAGTGCCCGAGCTGGGCACCCAAACACAATCATTAGTCTGAATCACATACAGATAGCTTATACGGACGCAAATATCAAACACTGTCTCAGATTATATCAAACTGTCGCAAACACATCTCAAACACAACCACATATATATACCAAAAGCTGGCAAGGCTATCAAATGGCGCATCGGCCAAAACATATACAAATGCAAGCTGACGAGGCTGCCACGGCGAATGGGATCACCCAGAACATAACATATACAAACACAACTGTACAGGATAGGCATAACTCACATATATGTCCACAGACCTCTAAACCGACAAACGGAATCATAGGACGGGACTGTGGCCCCGCCGTACCCCCCGAACAAATATATACAAATGCAACAACGGATATATGCCAAAATGTAGGCTCCGAAACAAGAGGAGCACTCCAAAATGTTATAAGAGGGTGTCCTAAAATCGGTGGATCACCGAATCGTGCGTCCGTACCGCGGCATGAAACGCAAGCCCCCGAAGAAAGGGGGTCGCATTTAAATATGTACCGAGTATACAAAGCGTAAGATATAGTAAACAAACCGAGTCATAATCGATACGTATACGTAAAGTAAATGTATTTCCAAAATATCAAAATGTTTACTTTCAAAATACAAATCATGCATAGGTCACGTAAAATATGGTCGCCCGCCCGTCGATGGCGCCATAACACAAGATAACACCGTAAGGTTTCAAATCTCCGTATCCCCGTCACACATCATAACACAAGATAACGCCATACACAAAAGATAACACCAAATGTAAGCGGAACCCGGCCCTCGAGTGAGGGGCTCGGTGAAGCATAAACACAGCATAACACCGGAGTATATCATAGTGCGCACGACAACAGAACCAGCCTGGGACTCGGCGAAAGATACAACAAAACGCACGAGCAGAGTCGTGAGTAACCATACGTATAAAATCATTATCATAGACCCAAAAGATAAGTAAAATGACTATACTTAAAATCGGGATATTAATCATATCATATTTTGTCAAAAGTCATCAGAAGTACGTAAAAGAAAGCTGCGGGGCCCATGAATGGGTGTCGACCCAAGTCGGGCCCGCCTATGGAAAACATAGCCATTATATACCATAAAAACTCCTACGAGTATATCGAGGCAATCCGAGCCTTTCTGTGAAAGATACGGGCGTTCGTAGTTACGGAATCATTTAAGAAAAAAACTTTTTATGCAATATTTGGAAATCAATTATTCCAAAGGCATAGGGGCCAATATTTCATCATATCAAACATACGAATATCAAGAGACAAACAAGAATCATAGACATGCTCGGATTGCGAGAATAGAATTTCCTCGAGGCTCGTGTCATAGCCTATCTGAAACTAAGGCATGCCAACAGAAGGAAGGTGAAGCTTTACGTACATCAACGCTACTCCAGACTCAAGCTAATGCCAACCTATGCCTCGGGCTCTCCAAGTTCTACAAATATGTCATAATATGCCAAACATTAGCTATGGACGTTTAGGCATTTAATTCCAAATTAGCCCTTAATTCTACAGAAATTTGGGCAGCATTTCCCCTGTAAATAGGCCAACCCCGAGAATTTAACTCGGCCAAATCAACAACAACAATATCAACAACCAACCTAGCAACATCAATAACCTATTCACAACACATTCTAGCATTAAATACCCTTTCTACATAACTCAACAACATTCATTATATTCAATTCAACGGCTTGCATTCAAGCCAACATCTATGCTTATACGTTCAACTACTAACCCGAACCCATACCAACAATATTCAAAGACATTTTAAACAATTCATACAACATTTCAAACATCCCAAACAACATCCCAACTCACCCGAAATCTGCCCCAAACCCGAGAACACCACTATAACCCATTCCTCACTTTTAAATCATGATTTGCACCAACAATCCACATTCTAACAATGTCATTCTTATAAATATACAAATTACATTAGATGCACAATAGCCTCCAAATCAGCCCATACAATTACAACATCAATCTTGAGTCATTAAACTCTCATTTCCAACATAGAATTCATAACGACAACATTCAAAACACTAATTAGAATTGATCCATTCATTGTCATATAATATGACCCATTTTCGGCCAACACTACACATGCATATATTAGTGATTCTCATCCATTCTAACACACTACAACAATTGAACATGCTACATAAGATCCATTCATCACCTCAACACAACACAACATACACACCTCACACGGCTAACACACCATGCACACGACCCACTTCCAACATACCCTATTTCATGATTTTCATCCATTTTAGCATACTACAACATGCATACAACATTTATAACACATAAAACATAATTAAATCTCACCTTTCTTCTTCAACTCCACAATTTGCCTAGGGTTTGCAATTGCCACAACGAATGGTTGGATGACCCGAATAACACTTCCACGTTACTTAGGGACCTCAAATTAGTGGATTTGCATCAACAAAATATTTTTTGAATGGCTTGAATTGGAGTTGTTTTTGGGGGTTCTTGGCCGAGAGCCTTGAGCTCTTAAACTTCTTGGTTCTTTTTTTTTTCTAAGTGTGGGAATGAAAAGAGATGACTTAGAAGTCATCTTTTGTGCTATTATATGAATGGCACAAGTGTCCTTGGCCCACACATGTGTTGGACCAATCAAAATTGTCCACAAATTGTGTGGGCCTTCTTCAAGCCACACGGCCAAGAGAAAGAGAAATGCATGATTTTCAACTTTCAATAATTCCAATTTTGGTCCCAAATTTTCCTAATTGTTCCATGCCAACAAATTCATGCACAACTTATGTCTCAAAAAAAAATCGAAGGTCAAAAATCCCAACTTCATTTTCCGGAATGGTTTTGTCCCTAACTTATCATAGTTAAACCGGATTGTCCCAATGTACAAAATACGGGATATAACATCCTCCCCCCCTTTAGAACATTCGTCCTCGAATGTTAGATTAACCTTACGGGATCTTATAAGCACTCGGGGGAGTTTCTTTTACAACTAACACAACAATTCATTCATCAAACAACATAGTCAAGTAAAGAATTAGATTACTTGTAGGCACTGGAAACAAGTGAGGATACTTCTTCTTCATCTGCTCCTCAGCTTCCCAGGTCATTTCTTCTCGATTATTGTTCCGCCATAGCACTTTAACGAAGCCACATCTTTATTCCGCAACTTTCTTACCTCGACGATCCAATATGGCTATAGGTCGCTCTTCATAAGATAGCTCCTTCCGTGACTCGGATATCATCTACGGAAATATTCTGGAAGGGTCACCAATACATTTACGAAGCATAGAAACATGGAATACCGGATGTACTACTCCCAAATCAGCTGGCAGATCTAACTCATAGGAAACCTTGCCTATTTTACGAATAATCTGATAAGGCCCAATATATCTCGGACTGAGCTTTCCTTTCTTGCCGAATCTCATAACACCTTTCATAGGTGACACTTTAAGGAATACCCAATTACCAATCTGAAACTCTAAATGTCGACGTCGATTATCTGCATATGATTTTTGTCGACTCTGGGCCGCTAACAACCGCTCCCGAATGAGTTTCACCTTATTCACTGCCTGCTGGACCACATCTGGGCCAATCAACTCAGTCTCCCCAACATCAAACCAGCCGATCGGTGACCTGCATTTTCTGCCATACAAAGTCTCATATGGTGCCATCTGAATACTGGAGTGGTAGCTGTTATTATAGGCAAACTCAACAAGCGGCAAATGATCATCCGCCTACCCCCGAAATCAATAACACAGCCCGCAACATATCTTCCGGGCCGTCCGAATAGTGCGCTCGGCCCGTCCGTCGACCGAGGATGGAATGTCGACCGAGACTCACCTGGGTCCCCAATCCTTCTTGAAATGACCTCCAGAAATTAGCTGTGAACTGGGCACCTCTGTCAGAGATAATAGATATGGGAACTCCGTGAAGTCTCACAATCTCCTTAATATATAATCTGGCATAATCCTCAACTGAATACGTAGTCCGGACTGGGAGGAAATGGGCTGATTTCGTCAGCCGATCAACAATAACCCAAATGGAATCCTACCTCCGTGGAGTGCGAGGTAAGCCGGTAATAAAGTCCATATTAATGATTTCCCACTTCCACGACGGTATCTCCATCTCCTGTAATAACCCACCGGGCTTCTGGTGCTCGATCTTAACCTGCTGACAATTCGGGCACTGAGCGACGAACTCTGCTATATCTCTTTTCATACCATCCCACCAATATAAGCATCTGAGATCATGATACATCTTCGTCGACCCTGGGTAAACAGAATAACGGGCATAATGTGCCTCGCCCATAACCTGTCGCCGCAGCCCTGCAACATCAGGTACGCATAATCTGCCCCTATGTAACAACACCCCATCGGATGTAAGCTCGAACGAGGTCTTTTCCTTCTCAAGGGTTGTGTCTCTATACTGCACCAGAACAGGATCCTCATACTGACGCCGCTTAATCTCTTCTGTAATAGAGGATTCAGCAATACCTCGAACAGAAACCCCAATATCTCTAGAATCAGCCAAGCGGACTCCAAGACTAGCCAACTGATGGATCTCGCGAACCATTTCCTTCCTCTCTGATGGCACGTCCGCTAGACTGCCCATAGACTTACGGCTGAGTGCATCTACCACAACATTAGCTTTCCCAGGATGGTAGAGAATATCAACATCATAATCTTTCAAACAACTCTAACCACCTCCTCTGCCGCAAGTTCAGCTCCTTCTGCTTGAAGATGTACTGGAGGCTCTTATGATCTGTATAAATATCAACGTGAAAATCATATAAATAATGTCTCCACATCTTCAAAGCATGAATCACCGCGGCCAGCTCCAAATCGTGAGTAGGATAATTTTTCTCGTGCTTTCTGAGCTGCCGGGAAACGTAAGCTATAACTTTGCCGTGCTGCATTAACACACACCCCAAAACAATACCAGAGGCATCACAATAAATAACATACCCATCTGGACCCTCGGGAAGAGCCAAGACTGGAGCTGTAGTCAACTTCTCTTTCAGCCACTGGAAGCTACGCTCGCAAGCATCAGTCCACTGGAACTTAGCTCCCTTTCCGAGTCACCTTGTCAAAGGGCCGAAATCGAAGCAAACTTCTCTACGAACCTCCCGTAATAACCGGCCAATCCCGTAAAGCTATGCACCTCCGTAGGTGTCGTAGGCCTAGGACAATTCTTTACGGCCTCAATCTTCCGGGTATCCACCCGATGCCATCACTCCAATAATATGCCCCGTAAATGCCACCGAAGTCACCAGAATTCACACTTAGAAAATTTAGCATATAGCTTCTGGTGCCGAAGTGTACCAAGTACCGTCCTCAAATGATCTGCATGTTCTGCTTCTGATCGAGAATAAACCAGGATATCATCAATGAACACAATCACGAACATGTCTAAGAACGGTCTGAATACCCGATTCATCGTGTCCATAAATACCGCCGGGGCATTTGTCACCCCAAAAGACATCACTCGAATTCATAATGCCCATATCGGGTCCCGAATGCCGTCTTAGGAATATCACCCTCTCGTACCCGTACCGATGATAGCCTCGACCGCAGTCTATCTTTGAGAAACACCGGCACCCCGCAACCGATCAAACAAATCATCAATCCCGGGAGGGGTATTTATTCTTGATGGTTACCTTATTCACCGCCGTAATCAATGCACATCCGCAAGCCGACCCGTCCTTCTTTCTCACAAACAATACCGGCCCCCCTGTGGTGATGTATCGGGCCTAATAAAGCCCTTCTCTAATAAATCTCTCACCGCTCTTTCAATTCCTTCAATTCTGCAGGTGCCATTCTGTACGGAGGAATAGAGATAGGCTGAGTATCTGGCAACAAATCAATAGCAAACTCTATCTCCCACTCGGGGGGAAGACCTGGAAGCTCATCTGGGAATACATCCAAGAATTCATTAACCACTGGGACTGACTGAAGAGTCGGTGCCTCTGCTTCTAAATCATGAACACGGACCAGATGATAAATATAGCCCTTTCTGATCATTTTCCTTGCCTTGAGGTATGAAATAAACTTACCCCTCGGCGATGCTGTATTACCTGCCCACTCTATAACTGGTTCCCCTGGAAATTGGAAATGGACTATCTTCTTTTGACAATCAACATTAGCATAACAAGAAGCTAGCCAATCCATACCCATAATCACATCGAAATCAGTCATATCTAACTCTACCGTATCCGCCTTAGTGCAACGGTCACGTATAATCACCGAACAATCTCTATAAACTCGGCCGGCTATAACGTAATCCCCTACCGGTGTAGCTACCTCAAAAGGCTCTATCGGTTCAGATTCTATCCCAATTTTACTAGCAACAAGGGGAGAAATATATGATAAAGTAGAACCAGGATCAATCAGTGCATACACATCTCGAGAGAAGACCAGTAATATACCTGTAACGACATTAGGCGACGCCTCCTGGTCCTGCCGGCTGGCCAATGCATATATGCGGTTCGAAGGACCGCTAGAACCGGGAACCCCACCACGACCCCTCGCCGCGGCCCGCCGATGCCGGCATACCTCGCCCCGCAGTGGCGCATAGCTACCGAGGATGAAGATGAACCACCGCCGACCCGGTAGGCCGAGCCGCGCCGCCCGCACCACCTCTAACCGGACAATCTCTCATCGACGGCCCCGACGGCCACAAGTAAAACACGCACCGGTGGCACGAAAACACTCTCCGGGGTGTCGTCTCCCACAAAGGGGAACACGGAGGTCCGGGTGGTCTCATCCGACCGCCGGAACCCTCTCGTCCAACCGTGAGCCCGAAACCCCGGAGCTCGGCTCGCCCTCGAATATCCCGCACCCTCTCGATCTCCCGCCGGCGAGCCGCGGGGGGTGTGCCCCGTGGCCGGGCCGGGGAGGACATCCGCTCGCCGCCGCCGAGGCCGCCCGCTCGAAAATCCCCAAAATACCCGGGGCCGGATCTGGCCCTCTTGGGCTAGCCCCTATCATAAGCCCTATCGGCCGGCGCCCTCTCGTGTCGGTCCTCCATCCCCCGGGCGTGTGCTCGTATACGGCAATACCATACCGGCCGGGCCGCCATCACCAAACCTATCAACCATATACCGATCCTAGCCCCATCACATACAAAGGCATCCGGTCACCATATCGCCCACATAAGCGTACGCATATCTAGCCGGGGCCGAGTCAAACTCCAAACTATAGTCCCGACGTCTCCGCCCCGCCGCTTCAACAAACAGAACCGTCTACTCCGGCTCGCCATACCCTCAGAGGCGAAAATGGGCCAGAAAGGCCTCAGTAAACTCGTCTCATATGGCTGGAGGGGCACCCTCACCTCTGGACAATACCCAGGACTCATACTAATTTGCGGTTACATCCCGCAACTGGTACGATGCCATCTCAACAGACTCGAGATCGGTCACCTTAATCAACCGCAATGTACGCAGCATCTGTCTGATAAATTCATGAGGGTCCTCTGCGGGCTTCGACCCGAAAAACTCTGGTAGATTACATGTCAGAAACTCACGGCCCTCGAACCGTCACGCCGGTCGCCCCGATCACCCCCTACCCAAGCCCGTGGCCTCGCCCCCGCTACCAATCGGTCAATAATCGACCGCCCGCGCATAGCCCCATCATCCGCCCCCGGGCCGGGGAGCTGGAGGCGCGGGCACTCGAACCTCGGGAGCCGGCGGTGGAGCCGCTCAAACCCGCACTGCCGTCGCTCCAAGCCCCTCCGGCATGGTGGTGTAGCCGAACCGGGCGTCGGGGGAACAATATCCGATACGGGGCGCAAAGACGGGCCCTAGTAACTCTACGGGCCCGGCCGGTCTCACCACCGCCGTAGACTTGCCCTTCGGGCAAACCGTGGCCTTCCTCGGAGGCATCGCCGAAAACATAACATTTCGTCGAGAAAGGTCATCCCGATAACACAGCTCTATCGCACGATCTAAGATCGAAGGAAAGATAACATCCTAAATGTCTCGTAGCTTCCAGTTTATAGATGTGGTGCACAACACACCGATAAACAAGACTCTACTAGACACGGTCTGTAGACATTCTGAGGACGAACCGCTCTGATACCACTTCTTTCACGACCCAACCCCGTAGGCCGTGACTAGTGCCCGAGCTGGGCACCCAAACACAACCATTAGTCCGAATCACATACAGATAGCTTATACGGACGCAAATATCAAACACCGTCTCGCATTATATCAAACCGTCGCAAACACATCTCAAACACAACCATATATATACCAGAAGTCGACAAGGCTATCAAATGGCGCATCGGCCCAAAACATACACAAATGCAAGCCGACGAGGCTGCCACGGCGAATGGGATCACCCAGAACATAACATATACAAACACAACTGTACAGGATAGGCATAACCCACATATATGTCCACAAACCTCTAAACAGACAAACGAAATCATAGGACGGGACAGGGCCCCGCCGTACCCCTGAACAAATATATACAAATGCAGCGAACGGATATATACCAAAATGTAGGCTCCGGAATAAGAGGAGCACTCCAAACAAAGAAGAGGGTGTCCTAAATCGGTGGATCACCGAATCGTGCGTCCGTACCGCGGGTATGAAACGCGTGCCCCCCGAAGAAAAGGGGTCGCACGAAATATGTACCGAGTGTACAAAGCAGAAGATATAGTAAACAAACTCGAGTCATAATCGATACGTATAGTAAAGTAAATGCATTTCCAAAATATCAAAATGTTTACTTTCAAAATACAAATCATGCATAGGGCACAGAAAATATGGTCGCCCGCCCGTCGATGGCGCCATAACACAGCATAACACTAGAAGGTTTCAAATCTCCGTATCCCCGTCACACATCATAACACAAAGATAACGCCATACACAAGATAACACCAAATGTAAGCGGAACCCGCCCTCGAGCGAGGGGCTCGGTGAACCATAAACACAAGATAACACCGGAGTATATCATAGTGCGCACGACAACGTAACCGGCCCGGGACTCGGCGAAAGATACAACAGAACGCACGAGCAGAGTTGTGAGTAACCATACGTATAAAATCATTATCATAGACCCAAAAGATAAGTAAAATGACCATACTTAAAATCGGGATATTAGTCATATCATATTTTGTCAATAGTCATCAGAAGTATGTAAAAGAAAGCTGCGGGGCCCACGAATGGGTGTCGACCCGAGTCGGGCCCGCCTATGGAAAACATAGCCATCATATACCATAAAAACTCCTACGAGTATATCGAGGCAATCCGAGCCTTTCTGTGAAAGATACGGGCGTTCGTAGTTACGGAATCATTTAAGAACAAAACTTTTTATGCAATATTTGGAAATCAATTATTCCAAAGGCATAAGGGCCAATATTTCATCATATCAAACATACGAATATCAAGAGACAAACAAGAATCATAGACATGCTCGGATTGCGAGAATAGAATTTCCTCGAGGCTCGTGTCATAGCCTATCTGAAACTAAGGCATGCCAAAAGAAGGAAGGTGAAGCTTTACATACCTCAAACGCTCTCAACGCTACTCCAAACTCAAGCTAATGCCAACCTACGCCTCGGGCTCTCCAAGTTCTACAAATATGTCATAATATTTCAAACATTAGCTATGGACGTTTAGGCATTTAATTCCAAATTAGCCCTTAATTCTACGTAAATTTTAAAAGCATTTCCCCTGTAAATAGGCCAATCCCGAGAATTTAACTCGGCCAAATCAACAACAACAACATCAACAACCAACCTAGAAACATCAATAACCAATTCACAACACATTCTAGCATTAAATACCTTTTCTACATAACTCAACAACATTCATTATATTCAATTCAACGGCTTGCATTCAAGCCAACATCTATGCTTATACGTTCAACTACTAACCCGAACCCATACCAGCAATATTCAAAGACATTTTAAACAATTCATACAACATTTCAAACATCCCAAACAACATCCCAACTCACCCGAAAACGCCCCAAACCCGAGAACACCACTATAACCCATTCCTCACTTTCAAATCATGATTTGTACCAACAATCCACATTCTAACAATGTCATTCTTATAAATATACAAATTACATTAGATGCACAATAGCCTCCAAATCAGCCCATACAATTAAAACATCAATCTTGAGTCATTAAACTCTCATTTCCAACATAGAATTTATAACGACGACAACTAAAACATTAAGTAGAATTAATCCATTCATTGCCATATAATATGACCCACACTCGGCTATCACCACACATGCATATATTAGTGATCCTCATCCATTCTAACACACTACAACAATTGAACATGCTACATAAGATCCATTCATCACCTCAACACAACACAACATACACACACCTCACACAGCTAACACACCATGCACACGACCCACTTCCAACATACCCTATTTCATGATTTTCATCCATTTTAGCATACTACAACATGCATACAACATTTATAACACATAAAACATAATTAAATCTCACCTTTCTTCTTCAACTCCACAATTTGCCTAGGGTTTGCAATTGACACAACGAATGGTTGGATGACCCGAATAACACTTCCACGTTACTTAGGGACCTCAAATTAGTGGATTTGCATCAACAAAATATTTTTGGAATGGCTTGAATTGGAGTTGGTTTTTGGGGGTTCTTGGCCGAGAGCCTTGAGCTCTTCAACTTCTTGGTTCTTTTTTTTTTTTCTAAGTGTGGGAATGAAAAGAGATGACTTAGAAGTCATATTTTGTGCTATTATATGAATGGCACAAGTGTCCTTGGCCCACACATGTGTTGGACCAATCAAAATTGTCCACAAATTGTGTGGGCCTTCTTCAAGCCACACGGCCAAGACAAAGAGAAATGCATGATTTTCAACTTCCAATAATTCCAATTTTGGTCTCAAATTCTCCTAATTGTTCCATGCCAACAAATTCATGCACAACTTATGTCTCAAAATAAAATCGAAGGTCAAAAATCCCAACTTCATTTCCCAGAATGGTTTTGTCCCTAACTTATCATAGTTAAACCGGATTGTCCTAATGTACAAAATACGGGATATAACATAATCAACAACAAAATCAACAACCTACCAATTATTTAAGGTTTTACTAATTCTAGGGTTCTAGGATTTTCACCCACCATTGATGGACCTTAAAATAATCATGAAACTTGAAGAAGAAAGGAAAAGGAACAAATAAAGATGGAGACTTACCCTCCAAGATGCTTTCACTAAAGAATTGAATGAATTTTGCCTCTTTCTCTCTTGAAAACTGACTTCGGGGTCTTGGGGGTAATGGGTAGGATTTTGGATATTGTCATGACCCTAATTACCGATCGTGCGGGCACCTACTCTATTATCACTAGTAGGCGAACCCTTACCCATTAACCCTTTAATCACTAGACAATTTTAACTTCTTTAATCATTTATACTAAAACAATCAATGAACATGTGAATGAATATATAGTATACCAAGTCATAATTAATAAATGATACAAGTGCGGAAGTCTAACTATTACATCCCCAGAATCTGAAAGTCATCGTACAAGGACTTTAACTAACAATGTCTAAAGAATGAGGTATATCTCAAATATAATAACAAAGAATGTCTGGAATAAAAAAGGACACCTGGAAAGAGAGATCTTTAGGTGGCATGGCATAGATAGAAGCTCACCCTCGGATCTGATCGAGCACATTAGCTTCAAGCTAGAGATATAGTCTGGATGAAATCTCTAGAACACAATCTGCATTAAAAAAGGGTGCAACAATGTGGTATCACTACAAACACTATGTACTAGTAAGCATCATAGGCCGACTAATATTAGTTCACGTATATAAGCATAAAATCAACGAGATAAACAGATAGGCACTTAATACTCAAATCCAGGTCACAGAATATCCCATAACAGAGTCACAACCTAAGAGGAAGCTTCTAACCCACAAGTCTGTCAAGTTTCAATAATCTCACCTGATAATCACAAGTCTAAGTTCCTTCCTAAGTAGAGTCACTAATCCACAATTTAAATCAGTCAATAATCATATCAATACCACAATAGCTATTTCAGGAAACCACACCAAAATCACAAGTAAACAAGCCATATAATAATGCAGAATAAAATGTAACAATGTGCGATGCAAAATATGATGTTGTGAAATGCAATGTAATGCAATGCACTGGCTAAATACACACTGTACACACATGCTATCTGATGTCATTGCTCAGTAGTCATGACCTGCAGGGGACCCATGGTGTCCATGTACTACTCGTTCCGGATTCACTCCTCGGACCCGAGCATAAACCTCAGCGCAAAAACGAACTTTGAACGCGGGCCATATCAATGTACCTCTCATTTTTGGAACTAACCTCGGACTACGAGCCCATAATCTAGGTCACATTTGTGCCTTTCCATAGCTCTTTTCAGGACAGTGTTTCTTACCTTCTCATTATCAATGCTCAAATCAGTATTTCACATCACAATGTATGTCTCAACGTATTCAAGTTCACTAGTATATATGGACTATGAACAATTAGCAATATCAATGTCAAACACAAGGCATCATGCCACAAGTCTCCCAAACTATTTCCATTATGTATGAGTGTATGAATGCACAAATGAGTGTAAACGTGGTAAATCAATGCAAACCAAATAAGCAACCGTGAAGGTACAAGTCACAAAGCCACAAGTCTTATCAAGACTTGGATCAATTCAGCCATGAAATGAATCACACAAATCGTCTCAACCAACAAAATAGTCTATGTCCCTCTTTACTTCCACGTGTAGCAAGTACGCCTCACAACTAAGTCTTGTATCACCAAGAAGCTCCACTTTTCTATATATTATTATCAACAGTAAATCATATATCAAGTTTTCATCAACGTACTGGCATAAGTTTATATCACAATTCAAGCCTAAACTCATTATCCTTCCTTTCTCTAATAATATATGCCACAATAAGAGAGAACTGAGTACAACACGATAATTTAGGTAATAAGTCAAATCACAATAACAGGACAACAAGCCACCATCCATAACAATCAACCTACTAGAAATCCATCCTGAATTGCTACAGTATGAATACAACTACACCTCATATTTCAGTACATAAAGTAATGGCGACGAGCCCAATAAATCAGAAGTCATACGAACCTAGATAATAACCAACAAAACCACCATATCCAAAGACCTAATCATACTTTCTCCCATCAATTCTACACAATACATACGTTTCGCTAATCAGAGTATAACTAAAGTAAGCCATAACCTACCTGGAATGCAGAACAGGAGCCACGATCTACTCCACACGAGTCTTCTATTTCCGAAGCGCCTCACAATGGTCAAAGCCTAACAAAATGATACTAAGTAAGCAACAAACCATATATTTAAACAAGAACAATAATTTGGAGAAGAAGACCCACTTACTACTACCCTCTTCAATGGATGAAACCATCCTTTAATGGTGAATTTATCATAACTTCTATCTCTACAATCATTAACCTTCAATCCATGGTTTTCTAATCAATTTACCCTTCCAAACAGATTTTAGGACAAAATTGCCATTTTCATTAGAACCCTAAGTCTCAACATGCAATTTCGACTATAAGAAATTGAATTCCCTTCCTAGAAAGTGATAATCTATACTCCTAGATGATTAATCAACAACAAAATCAACAACCCACCAATTATTTAAGGGTTTACTAATTCTAGGGTTCTAGGATTTTCACCCACCATTGATGGACCTTAAAATATTCATAGAACTTGTAAAAGAAAGGAAAAGGAACAAATAAAGATGGGGACTTACTCTCCAAGATGCTTTCACCAACGGATGGAATGAATTTTGCCTCTTTCTCTCTTGAAAACTGACTTTGGGGTCTTGGGGATAATGGTTAGGAGTTGGAGTATAAAAAGAGGACATTCTACCCCCGTCGGTTGCTGGCAGCGGTTAGTTGGTAGCTGCGGCAGTCTCGCTGCCAGCGGACCTGCTGGAACAGTCCTCACCAAAATGGTCATAACTCCCTCATCCGGAGACGAAACGTAATGATTCTTTTTGCTATAGCTTCATAATTTCGATACGGATCTAGTGGTTCAAACCTCACTAAAAAAAAGGTCGTTTGATCAATTTGGAGCCATTTTTATCCACATACCTATGGTGAAAACATCGAATACGAGCGCGACAAAAACCCAAACCCATCGAAAACTCTTCGGAACCTCACCAAACCTTGTGGACAAGCTCCAATCATCATATTAACATGTTGGAACTTCCAAAACATTGACACGGGGTCATCCTAACCCGACCTTGACCGTGGTTAACTCTAACTTGCTAACTTAACTAGCTTCTCCATCAATGACTCAATTTACACTCGAACCTTGCGAAAACCAACCCAATGACTTCATTAAGTCATAGATCATACTAACGGGACTTGGGTAAAGGTTCAACAAGGTTAAATAGTTCAAATTACTATAATAACTAAACGGGTCATTATAGGTATTAAAATAGGGCTTTCTGCCCCCCGTCGGTCGCTGTGGCGGCTAGTTGGTCGCTGCAGCAGTCCCGCTATGGCAGCCCTTTGGTCAGTGCTAGCGGACCTACTGGAACAGTCCGTACTGGCTTTGTAATCTTGATACAAATCTAATGGTTCAAACCTCACTAAAAAAAAAGGTCGTTTGATCAATCTGCAGCCTTTTCTATCCACAGACCTACGACAAAAACATCGAATAAGAGCGCGACAAAACCAAACCTATCTGAAACTCTTCGGAACCTCACCAAAACTTGTGGAGAAGCTCAAAATCATCATATTAACATGTTGGAACTCCTAAAATATTGACACGAGGTCATCCTAACCAAACGTTGACCGTGGTCAACTCTAACTCGCTAACTTAACTAGCTTCTCCATCAATGACTCAATTTACACTTGAACCTTGCTGAAACCAACCTAATGACTTCATTAAGTCATATATCATGCTAACGGGACATGGGGAAGGGTCAACAAGGTTAAATGGGTCAAAACACTATAACGCCTAAGCGGGTCGTTACACTAGTTTTCTAAGGTTTCCTCCAAGGTAAATCTTTCAATCAAGAACCTTTGTATTCTACAAAATTACATCGTTTCTAAACACTAGAATAAATTAATCCACCCCGGAACCCTATAAAATCAAGAGTCATGAAAAGTTAGAGAAAAAAACCCTAGTATTTTATGTAGACTTTTACTCTAACCATTCATATTCAATTGGTGTTTGCCAATAATTTAACCGTTGGATCAAGCAAAAATTTTACCTGAGTATTCATAACATATAATTCTTAAATATGAACGGTGGAGATTTGATTTGGAGGTCTAGAGCAGTGCCCTTTGAGCTATGAACAGTAGCTACAAAAATCGGTAATCCTTCTCAATTGATTCAAGCTAGAGTTTTGGGTGTTCTTCGTCAAAAAAAGAAAACTAGTTCATTGGATTGGAGCATTTACAGGTATGTAGGGCTTCTATCTACATGTGGTAACATCTTTGTTCTTCCCCACGCCGTGTTCTTCCATGATTATACGAAAGTTCACCAAAAAAACTACGGTTTTAGATACGTTCATGATAACCCTAAGTTCATGTACCATGATTTACCTTGTTTGAATTAAAAATTCATTATCGTATTCCTGATCTTCCATTTTGGTTATTGGGAATCCGTCCGTAATTCATGAAGACCCATACTTTGCATTCGATGGGTTCTTACATGCAAGTTATGAAATATTATGTTTAGTTTCATGGAATTCCTACATGTTTACAAGTTATATGTAATAATTTATGAAATATCCATGTTTACAGCCATGTTCATGGGCTCAGATGACACCTATATTCATGATCATGTTTTTGGGAGTTGCACAGATTACCGAGAAGGCTCAGATAGCCTGAAACTACGTTTGCCACCGTAGGATAAGGATCGCTCCGTCCAGTTAGGACGATTCGTTCATGTGTTCCCTATTGAGAGATTTTGGATCCATTCGTGTCATGTTCATGTCTTGTAGCCCGGCAAGGTACAAGATAGCTTAGCTGATCGGGCAGAGATTAGACGCCACGTGTTAACGTGGTGGTTACCTGTCGGTTATACTAATGCCGTCCTTACGTATATTTTTACTCATTATATATATATATATATATATATATATATATATATATATATATATATATATATATATATATATATATATATATCGATACTCATGTTCATGACTAGGTTTCGATTTCGATTTCTAGCTTTTATCATTATTATTTCATGTGCCATGCCTATTCTTTCAGTTAATTTACATACCAGTATAATTCAAATGTGTTGACATCCCCTTTCTATTGCCCAGGGGCCTGCATTTTACGATGCAGGTACGGATATACAGGACGACAGATCTGCTCCATTAGGACTACACTCGTTTCAGCTTTTGGTAAGCCCCATCTTATTCGGGGTGTTATCTATATTTTACTTTCATGTCATGTTAGTTATGCAGTTAAGGTATGCCGGGGGCCTTGTCCCGGTGAAAAATTTAGCAGTCAGATTCATGTCAAAGGTTTCATAGACTAGTTAGTATATCACGTCAGATATTCATAGTCATATAGCCATCTTTGGCTCAGTCGCATTCATGATTTTTAAAAAGTATTTTTTTATTAATATTATGATATCCCATGTTTATCCAGATTTCTTCATGTTTAAAGTTATATTCCGCTCATGTTCATGCCCCATGATGATTTAGCAAGCCATGTGGTTCGCTCGGTCATATACAGTCAGGCACCGAGTGTCGTGTTAAGCCCAGGCCATAGTTTGGGGCGTGACAATATTATAATTATGAAATACTGAGATAAGTCTGAGAATAGAAAGATGTAGCCAACACGCCTAACACACTGACTGCCTACCACTGTAGTCTATGAAGCCTCTAAAGATTACTGAAATACTAATTGTTTACTGCGACAAGCGCCCCCCCCCCCACCCCCCATACCTGACTATCTAACATAACTGAATAATTGAAAGTAAAAGCAATGACACAAAGGAGACTGGGGCTCACCAAGTAGCTTATGCAAGGAAGGTCCTAATGTATAGATCTGTCATATTGTAAATCAGTACCTGCATCGTGAAATGCAGGCCACGAAAACTAGAGACGTAACTACATTTGAATTGTACTTGTATGTAAAATAACTTAATGAAGGAAATAGTAAGCGGGGTGCTCAGGGAAAAGGGGCAGCTCAAATCAATAACATAAGTCATAACAGAACATTGAATACTGAAACCGAACTGAAACTGGAAACATAGGATAACTGAACTAACCATAAGGATTATAATCATTTACCCTTTACTGAATAAGGGAAATCACTTGTTTCGACTAAGTTAATAAACTTTGACTTTTGGCTCAATTATAAATGCACAATTTTGTAGCCTTGGGTCCAAGTATACGTATACATAAATTGTGACCTCAGGCCCACATACATCTGTTCATCATTTAGCAATTTATATCATGAAACAGGGAATCATATTGTAATTCATAACATGGAATGTTGTGCATTACTACTCTGAGACATGGAATCATGAACTCTTAATAGAATTTCAAGTATTAACTGGTCATAAACATTCTGAGTTTTCATGATTGAGACTCATCGTATATCAAACATGAGCCCACACAGATTAGGTACTGAGTTCACGATGTTCTAAATTTTAATAAATTGTTTTAAAGAATTTTAATAATAATGAACGAACTACGAAACTATATGTTTTAAAGAATAGATGCTCTGAAGCTTTTCATGAAACTACGGAATAACTCTATTTCTGATGCAATTCATAGTAATAGTGAAAAACGTGGCGTGGGGAAGATCAAAAACATCTCAGCACTTAGAGAGTTAGCATTACTATATTCGCTTTAATCTAACGAACTGAATTACTTTTATGAAGAAAAGCACCAAAACCCGAACTTAGATTGCTGGAGAAGGATTTACGTCAGAAATCCTCACCCCCTAACCTAGGTCTTGGTGTAACACGACACTCGGTGCCTGAATGAATGTGACCGAGCGAACCATATGGCATGCTGAATCAACATGGGACATGTACAGATATGGAATATAAGTTAAAATATGAATAGTCTGAATAAAATTTTGAATAAAACTTGTGACATCATAATAATACATAAAATACCGTCTAAAACATCAGGGCAAAAATATTCTGAAAAACATGATAGTGTAGCCCACAAGGCTGACATAACTGAATACCTAATATGACTTACTAACTAGTCTATGAAACCTCTGACATGAGTCTGAAATACCGAATTGTTGTTAGGACAAGGCCCCCAGTACACATGACTGTCTAACATGACATGACTACTGAAAAGTAAAGACAACACCTCTAAGTAAGTGGGGCTCGCCAACTAGCTGATACAATGATCTCCTAACGAGCAGATATGTCTTCCTGTAAATCAACGCCTACATCGTGAAATACAATCCCCGAGCAATAGGGACGTAAGTACACTGGAATTGTACTTGTATATAAAGAAACTGAATGAAAGAAGCGTAACTGGGGTGCTCAGGGAATGGGCAACCCAAATCAAAAACATGGATGCATGAAGTAATACAAAACTGAAACTGTGTAATAGTAAGTTGTACGGAACATGGACATGTTCATGATCTGATATGAGAATGTTGCAACATGAGTAAATCATTTTAAGTATATGTATCTGTGGGATAGCATTAGTAAAATCGACAAATAACCACCACGTGAGCACGTGGCATCTGATCTTTGTCCGATCAGCTAAGCCATCTCATACCTTGTTGGGGTACTAGACATGAATGAATCCATCAAATAACCCACAATAGGTAACATGAAGAAATCTTCCTAACTGGGCAGATCCATCCTTATCCTACAGTGGCATACGTAGTTTCATATTAAACTTTCTCGGTAATCTGTGCAACTCCCAAAACATGAGCATGAATATGGCTAGCTGAAAAGCCCATGACTTGTATAGCATGACTTGTAAATGTGATTTATATGTATAATTTACCATGAATAGAAATATATAAAATAACTTGTATGAAACATGGAAACATGTAAGATTCATTGATACAAGAACGGATATGGAAAACAAGAAAATAACAAAGAAATAAAAGGGATGGACAGATTGACACAAAGATAGGCACAATTCGGCAACCAAGATTCTATACTAATCAAGACCTCCTAATTACACTCTATTAAACACAAAACTTTTAAGTTGACCCTAAGGGAAACAAAGTCCCCAAGCAACCAACCTCCCAAAAATTCTCACAATCACAAGCTTTAGCATGCACTCAACTCTCAAGAGTTTTACAATTTCAATGATCAACATAAACTAAGTCTTCAAAATAAAAGAACTACTATTTATACTAGATAGAGAAAGAATACTAATGAGCTATTATAATTCTACTCTTAATGAAGTAAAGGCCTTGTTTGGCTAGTCTCCCTTTCGTTGAAATCTCCAATTTAGGGAATGCCCTCCTTTGCATGCATAGCCACCTCTTCACACAAACGGCCCTCTTGATGCCCTTCTTCTACCCTTCATGGCCCCATGTAATCATCATCGACTCTTGAACTTAGGTCCCACAGTGAGGCTTAAAAGTGTACTCAAGTATATCTCTCTTCATAAACAACCCTTGCATGTTTTGAAGCTCACGAGCTTGACTTCTTGTAAAGGGCCTTGATGCAAATTGGGTTGTATCATTCTCCCCTATTTGAAAAGAATTTGTCCTGAAAATTAAGGGGTCATCATCATTCACATCCATAGGAGAGAGATCACACACATTGAAGTGTTATGGACTTGGTATTCCGGGGGAAGATCAATCTTGTATGAATTGTCATTGAGCTACTCAAGCAACTCAAATGGACCGTCTCCTCTAGACATCAACTTGGTCTGAGCTACTCAAGCACCTCAAATGGACCATCTTCTCTAGACATCAACTTGGTCTTCCTTTTGTTAGGAAACCTCTCCTAGCGAAAATATACCCAAACCCAATCACCCGGTTCAAGCACAACTCTCTTGCGGCCTTTGTTTGCTCTCTTGGCCGTTTCTTGGTTCTTCTTCTCAAGGTGAAGCCTCACCTTCTCATGCAATTTTGTCATGGCCTCGGACCTTTTATTTCCATCTAAAATCAACACAACATCTTAAGACAAAAGGGTTATATCTAGAGGGGTTAGGGGGCTAAAACCCTAAACCACTTCAAATGGGGACATTCCAATAGTGCTATGAATGACTCTATTATAAGCAAATTCAACTAAAGGCAATTAATCTTCCCAAGATGCTAGTTTTCCCTTAACCATGGCCCTAAGCATAGAACCTAAGGTGCGATTCAAAACCTCGGTTTGGCCATCCGTTTATGGGTGACGAGGTAGAAAACATCAATTTGGTACCAAGTCATCCCCATAATTCTTTCCAAAAGTGGCTAAGGAATTTGGGATCCTATCGCTTACTATTGTTTTGGGAATACCATGCAATTTTACTACATGCTCAACAAATAATTATGCAACATAAAATGCATTATCAATCTTATGACATGCAATGAAATAAGCCATTTTTTAAAATCGATCAACAACATCAAAAATACTATCTTTACCCTTTTTTATCCTCGGCAAACCCATCACAAAATCCATTGAAATATCAAGCCACGGTCGTTGAGGAGTGGGAAGAGGGACATGCAAACCATGAGGAAGGATCCTAGACTTAGCACCATGATACTCATTGTTATATCCCGTATTTTATACGTCGGGATAATCCGAGTCAACCACGATAAGTTAGGGACAAGACTATTCCGGAATACGAAGTCGAGACTTTTGGCCACGATCGTGTTTTAAGACATAAATTGCTTATGATTTGTTGGCATGGAATATTAAGGAAATTTGGGGTTAAAAGTTATTTTTGGAAAGTAATTGGTTCATGAAAAAGAAAAAAAAAGAAAAGAGAAGGCATGTGGCCGGCCATATGGATGTGGGCCATGGCCACATGGAAGTTTAATATATGCAACCAAAAGATGACAAATTATTTCATTCTTCATCATCTTCACCATTTACAAAAATCAAGAAACTTGGAGAAGGAGAGTAAAGGCCATTCGGCCATGGTGAAAAATTTGAAGACCAAAAATCTTCATCAAAAATAATAATTCGTTCTAGCAATTCAACCAAGTAGAAGGTCCTCTTTAACGTGGTGTAGTTGTTGGGATAAATAAAACCTTCATTCTTGCAAAGCATCAACCCTAGCTAACTTGTGAAGTTAAGAAGAAGATCGTGGGCAGCCCGAGACTTAAGTTTGGACTAGCTTAGGAAGCGGACGAGGTATGTAAAGCTTACCCTCCCTTTCTTTTGGCATGTCTTAGTGTAAGTAAGTTATGACACGATCTTCGAGGTAATGCTATTCCTAGGATCTGATCATGTTTACGATCCTTTTCCATCTCATGATATTGGTATTCTTAATGTAGTAGAAATATGGTCCTTATGTCTTTGATATGATTGGATTTGGAAATGTTGTATAAACGGTTTTGTTCCTAAAGGATCTTATGTCTAAAAATGTCTGTAGCTTTCATAGACAGAACCGGATTGCTTTGATTTGCTCGTAAATGATTCTATAACGTGTAATAACTTTAACTTTCATGGGCGGGCCCGGATTGGGTTGACGTATATCCGTGGGCCCCGAGACTTTTCTATGTTTGAGTCTAATGGCATTTGGAAAGAATTTAATGTGACTATTGTCTTGACCCTCGAGCGTCGGTCACTCCTTTATCTATCGAGCCTGTAATGACGATTATGATCTTGATGTCCATAAGCGACTCCATATGATTTGATACGTACCTATGATTTCTAAAATTCTATTTGACACGTTCCCGAGGGATCTTCGGGGGGAATTTGATTCGACTATTGTTTGGCTTCTAAAATGAGGGTTCGCTTGTTCATTCTGTTGAATCGGTAATGATGATTATGTGTGTGTGGTTACTTACTACTCTGCTCGTGCGTGGTCGTTACATCTTTCACTGAGTCCCGGGCCAGGACATGCTTTCGTGCACAGCTCTACTGTACTATTCACCGAGTCCCTCACTAGAGGGCCGGGACACGCTATATGTATGATATGATGATGGCGCCGGGGACAGGATCCCCTTATATATGTATATGATGGGGACAGGATCCCCTTTACCGAGTCCCTCACTAGAGGGCCGGGACACGCTATCCACCGAGTCCCTCACTAGAGGGCCGGGATACGCTATCCACTGAATCCCTCACTAGAGGGCTGGGACACGCTATCTGTATACACATGTGCAGAGTGATTGATTGATTGTGTCACTAAGCCCGATAATAGGTTGGATATGACATTATTATGCATGGTTTGTGTTTAAGAGTAAGCAGGTTGGTTATTCTGATTATCGTACTCACTTCTGTACTTCTATCTCAGTTATGCCTCTGTTACTATACTTCCTGCTTTACATGCTCAGTACATATTCCATACTGACCCCCTTTTTTCGGGGGCTGCGTTTCATGCCCGCAGGTACAGACGACCGATTTGGTGACCTGCTAGTCTAGGCTACCGATTCTGCTACTTTGGAGCGCTCCCTTGTCCGGAGCCCATATTTTGGTACAGATTCCTCCGTTGTATATTTGTATGTTTATTCAGGGGTACGGCGGGGCTCTGTCCCGTCATATGATTCTGTTATTACTCTTAGAGGTCTGTGGACATATATGTGGGTTGTGAGTAGTTTTGTTTCGATTGTGTTCGTGTGATTTGTGTTTTGGGCGGTCCCACCCGCCATGGCAACCTCACCGGCTTGTATTTGTACATATTTTGAGATGTTGTGATATATGATAGCCTTGTCGGCTTCTGTGCGATATATGTGTCTGTATGTGACAGATTGAGACGACGTCTGACTTTCGTACATGTTCAAATTATTTGTGTGTCGAATGTAGTAAGCAGGTGCATACGGGTGCCCAGCTCGGGCACTAGTCACGGCCTATGGGGTTGGTTCGTGACACTCATTGCATTGACCACAAATCTTAGCAACATCCCCACGCATATTAGGCCAATAAAATTGCTCATCTATGGTTCTACTATACACCAATATTCATCAAATTAAACAACCACAACTTAGCGAACAAAAGATTTCATCACATGATTCAATAGGCACATGAAAATACTAGGAGCGTTAGTGAGAACGAAAGGCATCACCAACCAATCATATAGACCAAATTTGGTCTTGAATGCCGTTTTCCACTCATCTCCGGGTTTCATCTAGATTTGATAGTATCCGCTTCTAAGATCTATCTTAGAGAATATGCACGAACCATTCAATTCATCAAGCATGTTATCAAGACGAGGGATAGGATGACAATATTTTATCGAGATTTTGCTGGTGGCTCATGTGACGACCCGACTAGGGCCATGACGGGTACCCGGGGCTAACCACCGAGCACCACTCATTCTATTACTCATCTGCTCTCATTTATATTTCTTATGCACATAATCATGGAAAACTATTATCATTTGAAACATATTCAATTCATATACATGAGCCCTTTCGGCTATCAAAATAATATTTATATACACACATATACATATGATGAGAACTGTGAGACCATACTGCCCACAACTGTAGGCTACGAGCCTCTACTAGAGTACTAGACATATAGATGGGACAGGATCCCGTCATGCCCAAAACATACATATACATATATACCAAAAGAATAATCAATGGCACCTCCGGAAAATGGAGTGCTCTCAAATCCGCTAATAGCTCCTACGAGTCTGGATCGCCTCCCTATCTACCTGTGGGCATGAACACAACATCCAAAGAAAATGGACGTCGGTACGAGCATTGTACTGAGTATGTAAGGCATAAACAATAATAATACATCAATGAAATGAAGAGGCATCAATGAAGAACAATCTGTAACTGACTGTGAATCATAAAAGAAATAATACATGCTGGCGTACTTCATAATCATCATTATATCATGTATGCATAAATGTATAAGCTGCCTGACCATATAGGTACGGTGTGATAATCATTAGCATTAGCTTGCGTCCAGGCCTCCCGCGTCCGGGGTACCATCTCATGCCGCACACTAGTGGTGTCTGCCCATGCCATTTGGCCATGGTGTATACGCTGCCCGCCTTAGCGGTGATTGCCCGGCCATATAGGCGCGGTGTAACATCATCATCATATGCTCATCATAATATACTCATCATGATATACTAATCATAATGCATGCATGGAAACTCAAGGACAACTATACTTTGTCAGGGTGACGTAAGGTCGTGAACCCCCGTTTACATTATGGGGCATTCATAAGCGTTCTGCCTCACCTTGAAGGAATTAGCATAAGGTGAGTGTATATAATGATAAACATCAATAAATTATAGATAGCATCATTTAGCTTTATAGGAACATCACATCATGGACTCTAGAATCTTTAGACTTAAGCTTATCATCATCATTATCATACTCATAGTGTATCTCTTATCTCATATGGCTGCTCATGAACAAGGACTCATAGTTTTCTTGAAGATAGGACGTTCACGAAGAAGGAGGAAATTCATACCATAAGATTCATGCCTTAGAAAGAAAGGACTAGCCTCACATACCTTTGTCGTTTTACTATTCTGTTGCTTGCTCATTCTCCTTTAATGCACACGTTCTACCTTCAAGAAAATTCGTATCGACATTAGGTAAACGATTACAAAAACGTGCTTCTTAAAGCTAGAGAAAATTGGGCAGCATTTCCTTTGTTTATACTACTTCCTCCATATTCCATATCAACTCCCAAACATTCATAACAACAATTACAATATCATAAACAACAATCGTCATTCATTTGCATTATCCGCATTTAGCAATTTCACTTCAATTCCTCCATAGTTCACTATCGCGTTCTTTCACATACAATGCTTATTCCATGTTCTAAATGTCATTCATAACATACTTACAATCACAACATATCCATTTTCATGATTCATTCCAACTACTACTCAACAATGACACTATTTCCACATTTATAACCCATTTTCTATATTCTACTACAATCCAAGTGTTTCAACTTTTCAATACTCCAAATAACACGAAAAGATCATGAAACTTACCTTAGATAGTGTAGGAACAAGACTTGAGTGGCAATACTCTTCTTACACCAAAACCCTAGTTCACTTCTCTTGGGATTTCTTAACTTAGATGACTTTAATGGGTTTCACACTCTTGATTCTTGTTGGTTTGATGAAGTTGATCATCAATTTCCTTTGAATTCTTGTGGATGAAGAGTGGAGAATATTCTAGAGGTTTCTTGAGTTGAGGAGTGAAAATGAAATGAAAATAAAATGAACTTGGGTCCCTTATATCAACATTAAATCTGTCCCGACCAAGATCTACGGACCAACATACGGTCCGTATAATTTACACTGACTGTATGTCTGGCCGTAGATCTGATCCAAAGAGACATGTCATTCTGGGCTAATTATACGGCCAGACATACAGCTAGTATAATTTATACGGCCAGTATGTTGGGCGGTATAATGCCAGTAGTTTTGAAATCATTCTCGTTGTCTCGTTTGATCTCCAATCCTTATGGAACCTTCTTGACACTTTTTTAACACCTCAATACCAACCTAAGGGACATTATAACTCTTCTCCAAAGCATCATTGGAACGTCATTAACTCGATACCCGAAATTCTTGTCCGACACATAACATATGACTTGCTTTCCTTAACAACTTTCTTTCCTTACCTAATATGTCTTTGAAATCTCGTTTAGGGTCATCAAATGCTATTTCTTACTTATCAAATCATCGTATACATCATGCCCTTCGTTGGCCTATTCACAGTACGTTAACGAGAAATTTCCCGAGGTGTAACATTCTTCCCCCCTTTTTGAACATTCGTCCTCGAATGTTAAGTCATCGGGAATTCTATAAAAATTTCACCAGAGTCTCCCCTATAATATGGCACTACCATCCTATCACAACAACCCTTAATAACATTGCCTCTCAGGGCCACAACACAATAGCAATGTAAGTTGGCCACACACGACCCATATGCATAAAAGAAAAACATACATACCTTATAATCTCGATGTCTCATCATAGATCTCTTCCGGGGGCTGAAATAAGTGCGGATATGTGGACTTCATCTTCTCTTCCGCCTCCCAAGTCATCTCTTCTCGATTGTTATTTCACAATAAGATCTTAACTGAGACCACTTCCTTATTTCGGAATCTCCGTACTTGCCTGTCTAATATGGCAATGGGCACTTCCTCCTAAACCAGCTTCTCTGTCACCTGAACATCATCTACTGGAACGATCCTCGTAGGATCTCCAATACACTTGCGGAGCATTGAGACATGGAAAACTGGATGGACTAATTCAAGTTCTGGAGGTAAGTCCAATTCATAAGCTACTTGACCCACCTTGCGGATGATCTTATAGGGTCCAATATATCGAGGACTTAACTTTCCTTTCTTACCAAATCTCATCACCCCTTTCATTGGCGATACCTTCAAAAACACCCAATCATCAACATGAAATTCTAAGTCTCGCCGGCGGTTGTCCGCATAAGATTTTTGGCGACTTTGGGCTGTTAACAATCGATCTCGGATCACCTTGACTTTTCCTACTGCTTGTTGAATCAACTCAGGGCCTATTAGCTGTACTTCTCCTATTTCGAACCATCCAATTGGAGACCTGCACTTCCTTCCATATAAAACTTCATATGGAGCCATTTGGATACTGGAATGATGGCTATTATTATATGCAAACTCAATTAGGGGTAAATGGTCATCCTAACTACCACCAAAATCTAGAACACATGCTCTTAGCATATCCTCCAAAGTCAGAATAGTACGTTCGGCTTGTCCATCAGTTTGCGGATGAAATGCCGTGCTAAGCTTTACTTGAGTACCCAAACCTTCTTGGAAGGATTTCCAGAACTTAGCTATAAATTGCGCTCCTCTATCTGTGATAATGGATATCGGAATACCATGGAGTTGCACAATCTCCTTGAGATACAACCTTGCATAATCTTCTGCTGAGTATGTGGTTCTGACTGGAAGAAAATGAGCTGCTTTCGTGAGTCTGTCCACGATTACCCATATGGAATCATACTTGCCTCGGGAACGAGGTAATCCCACAATAAAATCCATATTGATCACTTCCCATTTCCAAGTAGGAATTTCCATTGCTTGCAATAATCCTCCTGGCTTTTGATGTTCGATCTTTACTTGCTGGCAATTTGGACATTGAGCTACAAATTCTGCTATATCGCTCTTCATGCCATCCCACCAATATATCATCTTGAGATCATGATACATCTTTGTCGTTCCTGGATGAATAGAATACCGAGAATAATGAGCTTCTTCTAGAATTCGACGACGCAATTCTGCAACATTCGAAACACATAGCCTGCCTCGGTATCTAAGAATTCCATCTATAGAGGTTTCAAATGGAGACTTCTCTTTTGCATGACATGTGTCTCTATAATGGCTCAACTGAGGATCTTCATATTACCGCTCTTTTACTTCCATATTCAAGGACGAAACTGTGGGATTATTAACACTAACTCCTGCACCACCTGAGTCAATTAGACGTACTCCAAGATTAGCTAGTTGATGGAGCTCATGAATCAATTCTTTCTTCTCCGAAGGGACTTCACATAGGCTGCCCATTGATCGGCGGCTAAGCGCATCAGCTACTACATTTGCCTTTCTGGGGTGGTATAAAATATTCACATCATAATCTTTCAATAATTCTAACCACCGCCACTGCTGTAGATTCAACTCCTTTTGTTTGAAAATATATTGAAGACTCTTGTGATCTGTATAGATATCAACATGCACACCATACAACTGCAACCAATTCGAGATCATGAGTTGGGTAGTTCTTTTCATGTTTCCGCAGCTGTCTCGAAGCATAAGCAATAACTCTACCATGCTGCATCAATACACATCCTAACCCAACACCAGAAGCATCACAATACACAACATAACCATCTGGCCTTTTTGGGAGTGTTAAGACTGGAGCTGAGGTTAATTTGTCCTTCAACTCTTGGAAGCTACGCTCACAAGCATCATTCCATTGAAATTTAGCTAATTTCTGGGTTAGCTTCATCAATGGGGCTGAAATAGATGAAAATCCCTCTACGAACCTTCTATAATAACCTGCCAATCCCAGAAAACTACGAACTTCCGTAGGCGTCGTAGGCCTTGGCCAAGTCTTTACGGCTTCAATTTTCGAGTATCAACTCTAATGCCATCATACGAAATAACATGACCCAAGAATGTCACGAATTCAGCCAAAACTCGCACTTTGAAAATTTTGCATACAATTCTCGAGTTCGAAGAATTCCAAGAACAATACGTAAATAGTCGGCATGTTCGATTTACGTGCGAGAGTACACCGAATATCATCAATGAATACTATTACGAATAGATCCAAGAGAGGCACGAATACATTATTCATCAAATTCATGAACACGCGGGAGCATTAGTCAACTCAAATGACATCACTTGAAATTCGTAATGGTCATATCTAGTTCTGAAAGTTGTTTTGGGAATATCTTCTTCTCTAACTCTCACTTGATGATAACCCGACCTCAAGTCTATTTTGGAAAACCACTTGGCACCCTGTAGCTGATCAAATAAATCATCAATCCTTGGAAGAGGATATTTGTTCTTTATCGTCACCTTATTCAGCTGCCTATAATCGATGCACATTCGTAGGGAACCATCTTTCTTTCTTACAAATAGGACTGGTGCTCCCCACGGTGATGAACTGGGTCTAATAAACCCCTTCTCAAGCAAATCTTTCAACTGTGCCTTTAGCTCTTTCAATTCTGCCGGAGCCATTCGGTAAGGAGGAATAGAAATAGGCTTGGTATCCGGCAACACATCAATAGCAAAATCAATTTCTCTTTCTGGAGGAAGGCCTGGAAGTTCATCTGGAAAATACATCTAGAAATTCATTCACTACTAGAAGGATTAGAAGGTTGGTGACTTTGCTTCGGCATCATGAACTCGGACTAAGTGATAAATATAGCCCTTAGCTATCATCTTTCTTGCCTTAAGGTAGGAAATAAACCTACCTCTTGGAGATCTTTGTATTACCCTTCCATTCAAGCACGGGCTCTCCCGGAAATTGAAATCGAACTACTTTCATTCGGCAATCAACATTAGCATAACATGAGGCCAACCAATCCATACCCATAATCACATCAAAATCTAACATTTCCAGCTCAACTAAATCAGCTTTAGTTTGGCGGTCACATATCACAATTATACAATCTTTGTATACTTGTCTAGCTATCACGGGATCACCAACCGGAGTAGATACCTCAAAAGGTTTAATTGGCTCGGGTTTCACCCCAATACGACCAGCAACATATGGAGTAATATAAGATAGGGTAGAACCCGGATCTATCAATGCATACACATCATAGGAAAATACGTACAATGTACTTGTAACCACATCTGGGGAGGACTCAAGATCCTGTCGTCCAGCTAAAGCATACATGCGGGGCTGAGTGGCACCCGAAGTAGATGCTCCCCTCGGCCTCTACCTCGACTTCGCCGGAATCTGGGGAACCGCCTACGGGCGCACCGAAGAAGAACCTAGCCACCGATCCCGTGGGCCTGGACCCCAACTCTACCGCTCATCGACGGGACAATCTCGCATCATGTGCCCACATCCGGCCACGGGTATAGCAAGCATCCGAACCACGGCGACACATGTCCGGAATGTAATCTACCGCACCGACCGCATCGGTGCGGAGGTCTCCTGCGGCTATAATCTCCCCCAACCGAGAACACGGGGCCCTCGAACTCTGACCCTACCCTGAACGGAAGGAGCGATCAAATCTCCTACCTGCAAATCGGGGAGGTGCACTAGTCACCGACTGGCCTGAGTGTCTAGAATGTGTCTGCCTTGATCCCCCTCTATAATCACTACCTGTGCCCATAGATCTGGCCCTCTTGCTTTGCCCTCTATCAATATCACGATCACCCCTTTGCGGATGTTGTTGTCCTTCTAGATTCTGGGCATGGGCTTGAATACGGGAAATATCCATCCCATCTTGCCGTCAAACAATCCTTGAACAAATGTGGCCCTAAGCCACTCACAAATCTATGCACCCGATCTCCCATGTCGGCCACCATAGTCGGGGCATACCTAGCCAATGAATTAAATTGAAGGCTATACTCCCGGGCACTCATATTCCCTTGCTTCAAATTTAGAAATCTATCCGCTCTAGCTCGGCGGACCTCGGGTGGCAAATAATGGCGGATGAAAGCATCTACAAATTCTTGCCAAACGGGAGGAGGCGCATTCTCTTTTCTCGATGCTATCCAATTATTATACCATAAGACCGCCACATCTCGGAGTCTATATGATGCCAACTCTACAGATTCAGTCTCGGAGGCATGGATAATCTTTAATGTCCTCAACATCTCATCAATAAAGCCTTGCGGATCTTCATCCGGCTTTGACCCGAAAAACTCCGGAGGATTTAAACTCATAAAATTATGGGCTGTGGTACTAGCTGACCGATCACTTGGGCTCGCATTCTGCCGTTGTGCCTGGGCGGTAACTAACTGCGTCAATAAATGAATAGCTTTGGTTACTTGTTGACCCGAAGTAGCCGGTGGAGGAACTGGAGGCATAGGAGCTGGAGCTGATGCCCCTTCTTGTTCTTCTGTAATAGGCGGGGTGGAAGAAGCATTAGATGGAGCCTCATTATGTGATTCACCCTCATCTACATTCATTGGCGGCTCTCTTTCGCCGCCTTTTCATCGTAGTCTTGCCCTTACGGGCGGCTTTAGCTTTTCCCTTTGGCGGCATTTCGAAATCACAACACACTATTAGGGAGGATAAAATCTTATACACGGCTCTATCGCACGATCTCATAAGAAGAAAGATGGTCATTTTTCCTAAATGCCCTGTAGCCTCTTATTTATTAGCGTGGCGCGCAACACACCATAAATAAGACTCTACTAGACACGGCTCGTAGACACTTCCTAGGACTGAACTGCTCTGATACCACTTTTGTCACGACCCGACTAGGGCCATGACGGGCACCCGGGGCTAACCACCGAGCACCACTCATTCTATTACTCATCTGCTCTCATTCATATTTCTTATGCATATAATCATGGAAAACTATTATCATTTGAAACATATTCACTTTATATACATGAGCCCTATCAAAATAATATATATATATATATATATATATATATATATATATATATATATATAGAATATGATGAGAAACTCGCGAGACCATACTACCACAACTGCGCATCTACGAGCCTCTACTAGAGTACTAGACATATAGACGGGACAGGACCCCATCATGCCCAAAACATACATATACATATATACCAAAAGAATAATCAATGGCACCTCCGGAAAATGGAGTGCTCTCAAATCAGCTAATCGCTCCTCCAAGTCTGGATCACCTCCCTGTCTACCTGTGGGCATGAACACAACGTCCAAAGAAAACGGACGTCAGTACGAACATTGTACTGAATATGTAAGGCATAAACAATAATAATACATCAATGATATGAGGAGGCATCAATGAAGAACAATCTGTAACTGACTGTGAATTATAAAAGAAATAATGCATGTTGGCTTACCTCATAATCATCATCATATCATGTATGCATAAATGTATAAGCTGCCCGACCATATAGGTACGGTGTGATAATCATTAGCATTAGCCTGCGTCCAGGCCTCCCGCGTCCGGGGTACCATCTCATGCCGCCCACTAGTGGTGTCTGCCCATGCCATTTGGCCATGGTGTATACGCTGCCCGCCTTAGCGGTGACTGCCCGGCCATATAGGCGCGGTGTAACATCATCATCATATGCTCATCATAATATACTCATCATAATGCATGCATGGAAACTCAAGGACAACTATACTTTATCGGGGTGACATAAGGTCGTGAACCCCCGATTGCATTATGGAGCATTCATAAACATCCCGCCTCACCTTGAAGGAACTAGCATAAGGTGAGTGTATATAATGATCAACATCAATATATTATAGATAGCATCATTTAGCTTTATAGGAACATCATATCATGGACTTTAGAATCTTTAGACTTAAGCTTATCATCATCATTATCGTACTCATAGTGTATCTCTCATCTCATATGGCTACTCATAAACAAGGACTCATAGTTTTCTTGAAGATAGGGCGTTCATGAAGAAGGAGAAAATTCATACCATAAGATTCATGCCTTAGAAAGAAAGGACTAGCCTCACATACCTTTTTCATTTTACTATTCTATTGCTTGCTCGTTCTCCTTTAATGCACACATTCTACCTTCAAGAGAATTCGTATCGACATTAGCTAAACGATTACAAAAACGTGCTTCCTAAAGTTAGAGAAAATTGGGCAGCATTTTCTTTGTTTATACTATTTCCTCCATATTCCATATCAACTCCCAAACATTCATAACAACAATTACAATATCATAAACAACAATCGTCATTCATTTGCATTACATTTAGAAATTTCACTTCAATTCCTCCATAGTTCACTATCACGTTCTTTCACATACAATGCTTATTCCATGTTCTAAATGTCATTCATAGCCTACTTACAATCACAATATATCCATTTTCATGATTCATTCCAACTACTACTCAACAATGACACTATTCCCACATTTATTACCCATTTTCTATATTCTACTACAATCCAAGTGTTTCAAATTTTCAATGCTCCAAATAACAAGAAAAGATCATGAAACTTACCTTAGATAGTGTAGGAACAAGCCTTGAGTGGTAATACTCTTCTTACACCAAAACCCTAGTTCACTTCTCTTGGGATTTCTTGACTTAGATGACTTTAATGGGTTTCACACTCTTGATTTTGTTGGTTTGATGAAGTTGATCATCAATTTCCTTTGAATTCTTGTGGATGAAGAGTGGAGAATATTCTAGAGGTTTCTTGAGTTGAGGAGTGAAAATGAAATGAAAATAAAATGAACTTGGGTCCCTTATATCAACATTAAATCTGTCCCGACCAAGATCTACGGACCAACATACAATCCGTATAATTTACACTGACCGTATGTCTAGCTATAGATCTGGTCCAAAGAGACATGTCATTCTGGGCTAATTACGCGGCTAGACATACGGCCAGTATAATTTATACGGCCAGTATGTTGGGCCGTATAATGCCCAGTGGTTTCGAAATCATTCTCGTTATCTCGTTTGATCTCCAATCCTTATGGAACCTTCTTGACACTTTTTTAACACCTCAATACCAACCTAAGGGATGTTATAACTCTTCTCCACAGCATCATTGGTACGTCATTAACTCGATACCCGAAATTCTTGTCAGACACACAACATATGACTTGCTTTCCTTAACAACTTTCTTTCCTTACATAATATGTCTTTGAAATCTCTTTTAGGGTCATCAAATGCTATTTATTACTTACCAAATCATCGTATACGTCATGCCCTTCGTTGGCCTATTCACTGTACGTTAACAGAAAATTTCCCGAGGTGTAACAACTCAGCAATCAACATACATACGCCATGTTCCAACTTTTTTTGGTACCAATATCACGGGTACGGCATGTGGACTCATGCTTTCTTTCACAACTCCCTTTTCAAGGAGTTCATCCACTTATTTTTGAAGTTCTTTGGTATCATCCCGGTTGGCCCTATAAGCCTGTTTGTTTGGCAATTGGGAACTCGGGATGAAGTAAATTTGGTGCTCAATTCTCCTTAAGGGTGGCAATCTCTTTGGGAGTTTCGTTGGGAACACATCATCATAATCCTGCAAAAGAGAAGACATAGAACTAGGCAAAGAAGAGGTTAGTACATTAGTGTGCAAAACTTAGTCCTTATGCGTGAGGAGGATCACCGGTTGTCGCTCTTCCAACTCCTCCCTAATCGCCCCTAGATTTTCCAAGACGGCCACCTTAGCATTTCCTCTTGACTTGTTCAACTCCCTCTTGAGTACTACTCCCTTCACTATTCCCTTGTACAACCTTGCCCTTTTCTTTCAACTCCCTCATTTTGTTATAAACTTCCCCAACTTGTGAAGGTGGTTGGTTCTCCCATCATGTTTGGTTGACCTATCATATTGCCAAGGTCTTCCAAGTAGAAGGTGACAAGCTTGCTTGGGGACAACATCGCAAAGGATTTAATCTTGGTATTTTCCCACTTTGAACTTAATGATAGCTTGTCGAGTTACCTTCAACTCTCCACATTCGTTGAGCCATTGGAGTTGTTAAGGATGTTCATAAGTGGTGGTGGGAAGTTTTAAGAAGTCAACCAATGTAGTTCTTGCAATGTTGACACCCAATTTTTGCCCTCCAAAAATTCAAAGTAACTAGTCAAGCTTCTTGAATTTCAAACAGAGTAAAAGAATTATTTAGAAAAATCATAAATTCTTTCTGAAACAGCTTCTGGTGGTATTTCGTCATTTCATTGGCAAAATATTCTAGTAAACATTACATATATCTTAAGTATTAATTATGTCTATTTTTATCGAGTTAAAAATCAATTTATGACAAAAAAAACAAGTGTTTAATTTAGTACGTATTCTAAATTGTCATTTACAACTTAATTACCATGATTAATTAATTTTGCAAATAGTTATTTTACTTTGTTAAGTCAAGAAGCTTAATTAGTTGATTGAATAATTAATTCGTCTCAAACAGATTATTAGACAAGTTTTGGTTATAGTTGACATGAGAAAGGCTATTTTATAAAAAGTTTTGGTTATAGTTGACATGAGAAAGGCTATTTTATAAACTCAATACTTAACCCTTAAAACCAGCCCCATTTCCTTTTTATTTTGGGACAAAGATCAGCCTAATTCGTACCAAACCGACAACCCAAAAATGATCACGACCCCGCCCACACAAAATTAAAACCCCCATTCCCTTTTCTTTCTTTTTCAATTGACAAAAAAAAAAAAGAACCCTAGCATCTGTCTCTAATGTACGATCTAGCTCACCATGAGCTTTTTCTGGCAAATATTTATCTGCAACGGTAATGTGTCCTTTCTTCTTTGAATTTTCAATTGATTTTTGCTTAGCTTCTGCAGTAAGATTTGAATTTCAAACAATTTACAAAGGGCTTTTTCTAATTGTACCACATCGTGGAGAAGTCCAAAATTTGGGACTTTGGCTCTCCTATAAAGAGGAGCCCTTTCCTTTCATTTGAAAAAAGTTTGGAGAGACAAAAAAAAAATGGTTTCTACACCATCAATGGGGTTTTTGTATAACCCCAAGAGAAACAAACCCCAAGAGTGAGAACACTCATAAACCCAGCTAAGCCGTGAGCTTTGAGGAAGTTCTCGCTCATGTTTAATTTTTGAAAGTCATTTCTGTTCGTCGGAAACTAGTTTGAGACAAAGGTTGTTCGTCGACTCTCGTCGCCCCCGTCGCTGCTCAACAAAAAGGTAATTCCTAAAATATTTCTTTTTTCTATTTATGTCCTGCCATAGTGTCGCATTATGTGCGCTTTATGTTCTTTGTTTAATGTGTTTTAGATTAGATTAGATTTATTTGTTTGAAACAGTATTCGCGTAGTCTTAAGGCTGCTTCAATTTTTAAAGCATTGAGGATCAACAATATTTTAAAGTTGCTATGAATACTATTTCAGATGTTAATACACAATAGTGACAGCTTTGATTGGTTTAAGTTAAGTAAAAAGGAAGAGTAAGATTGAGTTCCAGGTCTGTTACAATTGAAATCTTTAAAGATGATTGATAGGATGTGATCTTAATATGGTTCAAGATAACTCCCTTTGTGTGGTTTAGCTGGTGTAGCATTTAATGTTTTCCTTGCTTGTTTTCATCAGCCTTTCACATTGTTTAACTCTCCAATGTTCTTAAGCTTTTTGTTCTGTGTTGGCATGTCTTATTTTATGTTTGTATGATTAATCGAGTTCAAATTTTGTTCTAGCTCTCTTTAAGTGATTGCTCATGCCTTAGCCTTGTAAGCTTAGTACAATTATCAACCTTGCTATAGCATTTAAGCTCGCCGCATTAGTTAATAATCATGCTTGTTTCCATTGTTAGTTTGTTTGTTAGTGTTAGTATAGACAAGAGAAAAAGGTAAAAAGGAGTGCTCACTTGAATATAGGGCATCATGGGATGAGCATTTTGTGGTGTTCATCATACATTCACCCAAAATCTCTAGGCAGTATCCCTTCCCCTTTTCCCATTGTTCCATTCTTTTTTATGAGAAATGTGGTAAGTGGATTAGTTTAGTTTTAATTTGGATGTTAAGTCATTGACTTGTAGTTTTCACCGCACTAAAAGACTATTTTTGAGTTTTCTTTTAGCAAAATGATCCCGCTAAGTTTCTTTCGTTAAGTCAACTTGTTTCTATAACTACTTGATCAAACCTGTAGCATCTCTACCATATTTATAGCATCTTTGGAATCAAATAGCCACTTAGCTTGTCATATTTTAGGAAAGTGACCTCAAGATGTTCTTAGAATGGTTTGGATCTGCCTTGTTGCTTTACTGAACATGTTAGTTTTAGAATTGGACATCAACTTGTGTTTTAACTTCCAAAGCATGTTCAAACTCGAATAGCTTGGTTCGTTTAGACCATTTGAATAATCGTAATATTGATTGAGGTGTTTCTTGACTTATATAACTTCCAAAACATGAAGTTGATTCTCGCCTTTTGTCCAAACAAAGATTTACTTTTGTTGAAGTTTGTTGTTGTTACAAATCAATCTAGTTAAGTTCAACAGTGCTTTTGTGTTAATTTTCTTTACCATCTTATTGAAAGAAATAGATTAAGAGCTAGAACATGTTCTAATTGGATTTAGAACAGATGAAAGGAATAGGTTTGAACCCAGCTCTATTAAGAAAAAAAAATGAAGAAAAGGATCTTAACTTGAACTTGGCATGATCATCTCTTTCAACTCTCTAAAGTTTGCATAACTCCTGGTGATAAAGGCTAATGTAGAATTTTATTTTTCTCCAATGATGTTATTATCCGATGATTTCATACAGCTCTTGTTATACATTGAATTCTGTTATGTTATTCTTTTCCTACTGTTATGCGGGTTGAAAGTCAAGGCAAACTTTTGTGTGGTTTAGCCTTCTCCAATATCTTACCATGCCGAGGTTCTAAAAACCTTTGGATCTTGTGTGGCGTTGGAAACACGGATGGTGGTAGCCCCTGTTGTTGCCTCATCTTTTAAGCCTGCTGCTTTGTTCTATTGTTTATGGCCAGTCCTTGAAAGTTAATATTTTCTTTAAGGCCCATTATTGATGTTAATGCACTCCTTTCTGCGGGTTGGTTTACTAGTTGCCAAAATCTTATTCATTAGGTTGTTTTGAATGCTTGTTGTCCCTGTTATTTGTTATATCTCATATTTTTGTACGTTGGGACATTCCGAGCCAACCATGAAAAGTTAAGGGCAAGACCATTTCGGGAAACGAGGTTGAGAATTTTAACCTTCGATTTTGTTTTAATGCACAAGTTGCATATTCATCTTTTCATTGGTATGGAGTGTTAAGGGTAAATTTGGAATAAGAAAAATTTGGGGTTGAAAGTGAAATTATGGAAACTAATGTTTCATGAAATATGGGGCCAAAAGTGAAAATTTGGAGACTTAATTTTCATGAAATTAAAAGCCATGTGACCATGCACATGACTTGTGGGCCAAGGGCCACATGGTTGGTTAATACATGGAAATAAAAGATGACTAAGTCATCATTTTTATCATCTTTAGCATCTAGAAATTTCAAGAAAAATGGAGGAGAAAAAGAAGAGGCCATTTCGGCCAAGGAGAAAAAATGGAGGTCAAGAAAATAGCCATCAAAAAAATTATTTCTTCTATGTTTTCCACTCTTTGGAAGGTGCTAAACAACATGGGGCAATTGTTAGAACAAGAAAAATCCTTGGTTCATGCAAATCCTCAACCCAAGCCAAGTGTTATAGCCCGTATATTGTACGTTTGGAAATTCGTAGTCGTCGTGGAAAGTTAAGGGCAAGACCAATTTCAAAAAAATCAATTTTAACGGACGAGTTGTTATAAATATTATTTATGACTGTTATTAGTGTGGAAATGTTGTGAAAGGTTAAGGGTAAAAAGTGAAATTCGCAAAATGAGTCGTGGAAGTAGTGTGGAAGGCTAGGGGTAAAATGGAAATATTAAGAAAAGGAGGTAGTTTTCAACTTGTTCTTCCTAGCCAAGCAATTCAATAAAGGGTTCTTGGTAAGGTGGAGTGATTTGTAGAGCAAGGAAAACACAACTTCATAGGTTGGAAATTCAAGCAAGTTGGAGAATCAAAGAAGGAGGTAAGAATTCATTCTCTTTACATGTTATGGATATTTTTGCATGTTGTAGTATACAAAAAGGAGTGAAATTCATGAGAAATAAGGAAGTGGAGGGTGGCCGTGCATGTGTATATGTGTGTGTGTAGAGATTTTGTGCTAATTATTTTATTTAGTGTTTGGTTGTTATTGTTGTAAATGTTATGTTGATGATGGAAGTTACACGATCTTGCAAAGGTTGTGGTGGTGCATGCATGATGTTGGCCGTGTAATTATGGTGCGGTATAGAGGAAAATGAGTCAATTTTATTTAAAAGAATGGATTGTTGTTGTGTGTGGATTCTATATTGCTAATGAAAAGCTTAATGATCTTAGAGAAATTATGGTAGTTGGAGGCTTGTGGTTGAAGTTTATGTAAATTGAATATTATGTTTTTACATGAATGAAAGACAATGATATTAGTATGGTGTTGTTGGAATATGTATTATAAGGTTATTATTGTTTTCATTGGAGTTGGAAGGTTTTGAAGGAAGTAGTATATTCATTGAGTTGTTATAATGTAGCTTGGATTGAATATGGAAATTGTTAGCATGGTTGTTGACTTTATGATTGATAGTTTGGCCGGGTTGCATTCCCGGGATTGTTGTTGGTTGAAATTGGCCAAGTTGAACTTGGTGGTATGATGTATTTATGGGGGAAGTGCTGCCGAAATTTCGGTAGACAAGTGTCACCTTGAGATTTTACTTCTAGACACTTGAACTAACATTTGGTAAATATGACCAAATTGTAGATTCTGGCGAAGTTGGAGCTTGAATTTGGAATAGCATAAGGAGCGAAAAGAGGTATGTAAGGCTTCACTTTCTTTCTTTGGCATGTCTTAGACGTAGTAGGCTTGAACACGGGCCTCGGGGACAATTCCTTTCCTAGAAATCCGAGATCAAAATTAACCACTATTCATTCAGTAAAATTGAATTAGAAATTGCGCAAAATGTTGGAAAAAGTTCTTAGACATCTAGAACTTACACAAATAGGACCCAATTACCCTAAGATCCTCATAAGTGTCGCCATAAATTATAATATACGTAAATTTGATACGCCGCCTCATTTGACCTGAGATGGACCCATTGGTTCCGGATTTTTCCTTATTGTGCTATTTGACTTATTTTGAAGTAGAACCCGATGGAAACTTTTGATCCTTATTCCGTAACCAAATGACAAGTTTTGTAACTATGCTAACGAGGATATTTTTATGATGACAATGAAGATGCTAAGTATAAGAAAATGGCTATGACGTATATGTGAGGAATATGTACTTACCATGAATATGACTATGACATGCTACACTATGCTCTATGATCTCCTAACAATGATCTTCGTTGATAGTCTCATCTTAGAATAATTGTTCCTTCAAGGTGAGACAAAGCGACCCTGATTACTCCATAATGCAATCGGAAGTCACCGACCTTACGTCACTCCGATGGGTACATGACTTTCCTTGGGCTCTCCTGCATGCTTATATAATATGCACATGAATATGGGGACATGGGGGAAGGGACACATGGGGAATGGGAAGGGAAACATGTTTTATTGCCACCTGGTCAGCTGGCTTATCATCCCGGACGCGGGATTCATGGGCGAGCCGGGGTATTCCGGCGCAATGTGGGCGAGCCGACGCTGTTCGGTGCTATGATACTACATGATACACTATGTTTTGACATGATATAACACGATGTGATATAAGTTCTATTTCTCTACGCCTATGAAAAAGAAATGTTTTTTTAAAGGAAAGACAAGCATGCATGGCATCTGGCCTGAAAGGGCATTTCTATGTACAGGTTACTTCCTTATCCCACTATATGCCCTATGATTTCATGATATGGTTATCCATACTTTATCTTTCTGTTGTATTATTTTTCTCTGTGCCTTGCATACTCGGTACTCTATCGTACAGACGTCCCTTCTTGTGAACGCTGCGTTTCATGCCACGCAGGTCAGCAGGTAGACGGATTTGATCCCTAGGAGTTTCCCCCAGCAGCATTTTGGCAGCGCTCCAGTTGTTCCGGAGCCTCAGTCCCTTGGTACTACTTTTGCGTGTATATTCGGGCACGGCAGCACCCGGCCCTCTCTATGTATATGTGTACTATGTTTAGAGGCTCGTGACAGAGATGCTCAGTTAGCTGTTTTGTACCTTTGATGGTCCTCGTCGCTGTATAATGTGCTAGCAAAGTTTATTAGACTATGGTTATAATTATGCTATTAATGTTAATGTGGAAAAAATATATGGTGTAACTCATACGGCCCACTTAGTAACTAAGATGGAATGTTAGATAAGGGGTGCTCGGTACAAGTATCGGGTACTCGTCGCGGCCCCTAGTTGGGTCGTGACACCAAGTGAAGAACAAAGTGGAAAAAGGTGAGGTTTAATCTTCCTTACATGTTTTATAGGTGTTTGTGCATGTTGTGATAAGTGGAAGTGAACGAAATTCATGAAAATATGCATGTGAAGTTGAGGCCGTGAATGTGGTGTTTGGCCGTGCAAGTGTGTGTTGTGCCAAAAAGCAATGTATTAATTCTAATTAGCATGTTTTGATTATTGTAGTGTGAAGAAAAGAATGAAAATCATCTATATGTGTTTGTATGGTGTTGGCCGAAGATGGTCCCCTTTGTGTAGTTGAGAATGGACAAATCGTCGTTAGTATTTTAGTTGTCGTCGTTGTGGATTCTATGAGGAAAAATGCAAGTTTAATGACTCAAAGTGATGTTGTGTTGGTTATGGGTTGATTTGGAAGTTAATGTGAATTTTATGTAATTTTTGTAGTTATAGAATTGACATTGTTAATGTGTGGATTTGTTGGTATAATTCATGAATTTGAGAAAAAGAAATATGGGTGTAGTGCCACGGGTTGGGGGTAGTTTCTGGGAGAGTTGGAGAATTGTGTGAATTGTTTAAAGCGTTCGTGAATATTGTTTGAATGGTTTTGAATTAGTAATCGAATGTATAAATGTTGGTATTGGTTTGAATGTAAGTAGTTGAAGTGAGCATATTGGAATATTATGAATGTTGTTGAATTATGTAAAAAGAGTTATTAATATTAGAATGCATTTTGAATTGATTATTGATGTTGTAGTTTGGTTGTTGGCATGGTTGTTGATGAATTTGGCCGAGTTGAAATCTCGGGGATGTTGAATTTATAGGGAAATCGCCCAAATTTCGGTAGATGAAATGTTAACTTGGAATTGGGTTTCTAGCGCTTATGACTAATGCTTGGTGCCAAATGATGTTATTGTAGCTTTTGGAGAAGCCAAGACGTAAGTTTGGATTGATCTAGGAAGAGGACGAGGTATGTGAAGCTTACCCTTTCTTTCTTGTGGCATGTCTTAGTCGTAAGTGGCATCGTGATACGAGCCTCGGGGTGACTCCATTCTCAAGATCCGAGCTTGGGTCCATTCTTGTTCATCTCTTAATGTTGGCTCTCTTAATACGGTCGAATCATGATCCTTGTGTTTTTATATGAGTTGATTTCAAATATTTCATAAAGACTTTTATTTCAAAAGCGGTTCGAAAGTAACTACGAACGATCGTAACTTTCAAAAACGAGCTCGGATCGCTTCGAAACGTTAGCGGGAGATTCCATAATGGATAAGGTCTCAACTTTCATAAATGGACTCGGATTGGTTTGATAATCGTCGTGGGCCCCGGGTTTTCCTTTATGTAAAAATAACGACTTATGAAAGGATTTAGTAGTAATGATCGCCTTAGCCCTCAGCGGCGATT
>NW_026725692.1:0-53717 GCF_029784015.1 Lycium ferocissimum
GCACGACCGTACTCGGCCCTTTCTATGTATAAGTGTACTATGTCTAGAGGCTCGAGACAGATATGTACGCTAGTGCATGTTTTATATGTACTGTTCGAGTATGGTAATGTTGTTGTAGAAAATGATAACGAAGTTTACTAGTCGGTGTTCATACTGACGTCGCTAATGTAGATGTTCTGTAACGAAAAAAAATGGCACAGGCTCCTATGGCCCACTTGATAATGAAGATAGGATGCGAGATAAGGGGTGCTCGGTACAAGTATCGGGTACTCGTCACGCCCCGCAGACGGTCGTGACAGAGGAAACGCTCAAAGCCTTCTCTTAACGACTACAGCCCCGATCCTAGCCTTACTTGTGGAAGGCAAGCACTTCGCTATCCATTGTGATGCTTCCTGTATGGGTTTGGGTACGGTGTTGATCCAGGAGGGTAGAGTGATAGCTTATGCTTCCCCTAAGTTAAAGGTTCACGAGAAGAATTACCCTACCCATGATTTAGAGTTGTTGGCCGTAGTCTTCGCCTTAAAGCTTTGGAGGCATTACTTGTACGGTGTCCATTGTGAGGTTTTCACCGATCATCGTAGCCTTTAGCATGTGTTTACTCAGAGAGATCGTAATTCCAGGCAGCGCCGATGGATGGAGCTCCTGAAGGACTATGACATCTCCATTCTGTATCACCGTGATAAAGCCAATGTGGTAGTTAATGCCTTGAGTCGCAAGGCAGTGAGTATAGGGAGCTTAGCTCGATTGGTTGTTTCCAAGCGTCCGTTGGCCATGGAGGTTCAGACTCTGGCCAACAGTTTCATCCGTCTTGATATTTAGCCCTGGGAAAGATCTTGGCCTGTATAGAGGCAAGGTCATCATTATTGGATCAGATCAAGGCTCATCAGTTTGAGGATGCTCAGTTGAGCAAGATTCGAGATAGGGTTTCGAGAGGGGAGGCCAAGGAGGCCGTGATTGATTCTGAGGGCATTCTGAGGATTAGAGGACGCGTGTGTGTTCGTCGTGTTAGTGATTTGATTCAGTTGATCTTATCTGAGGCTCATAGCTCTCGCTATTCCATTCATCCTAGAGCGACTAAGATGTACTGTGACTTGAGACAGCATTATTGGTGGCATCGTATGAAGAGAGATATAGTTGATTTTGTGGCTAAGTGTGGAAATTGTCAGCAAGTAAAGTATGAGCACCAGCGACCCGGTAGGGTGTTTCAGAGGATGCCCATTCCCAAGTGGAAGGGGGAGAGGATTACTATGGATTTTGTCACGGGTCTTTCGAAGACCCTTGGCAAGTTTGATTCTATTTGGGTGATAGTGGATTGGTTGACTAAGTCCGCTCACTTTGTTCCGGTTTAGGTTTCCTATACCACGGAGAAGTTAGCCAAGATGTATATTCGGGATATTGTGAGATTACATGGGATTCCTATTTCTGTTGTAACTGATCGGGGTACTATCTTTACTTCCCGATTCTGGAGAGAATTTCATGAGGAGTTGGGTACCCGATTGGACTTTAGTACAGCCTTCCATCCCCAAACCGATGGCCAGTCCGAGCAGACCATTTAGGTGCTCGAGGACATGCTGAGAGGGTGTGTTATTGACTTTTGTGGTCATTGGGATCAGCACTTGCCCTTGGTAGAGTTTGCATACAACAACAATTATCATTCGAGTATTGGCATGGCATCTTTTGAGGCCTTATTTGGTCGGAGGTGTAGATCTCCGATTGGTTGGTTCGATGGGTTCGAGGCTTGACCTAGGAACACGGATCTATTGAGAGAGTCTTTTGATAGAGAGAGATTTATTCAGGCCAGTCTTTGTGGCAACTCAGAGTTGGCAAAAGATGTATGCAGATCGGAAGGTCCGGGATTTGAAGTTTGCTATTGGTGACCAGGTTCTATTGAAGGTTTCACCCATGAAGGGTGTTATGAGGTTTGGTAAGAGGGTACATTGGTCCGTTTGAGATTGTAGATTGTATAGACGATGTAGCTTATCAGTTAGCATTGCCACCAGGCTTGGGGGGGGGGGGGGTTCATCCGGTCTTTCATGTTTTGATGCTGAAGAAATACCATGCCGACGGTACCTACATTGTCCGTTAGGATTCTGTATTGCTTGATGCGAATTTGACTTATGAGGAGGAGCATATCGCAATCTTGGATAGGCTGGTTTGAAAGTTGAGGTCAAAGGAGATTGCTTATGTGAAGGTGCAATGGAAGCACCGCCCTGTGAAAGAGGCTCTTAGGAGACTGAGTTCGATATGCATAGCTGATATCATCAATTGTTCATTGATTCAGGTATTTCCCTATTTTCCTTGTTTTCTTTGCTCGAGGAAGAGCAACGGTTTAATTGGTATCTGATGTAATGACCCGTTTTGTCGTTATAGTCTCCGCGGTGTTTTTGCCCGTTCTTGAGCATTGATTAGCTCTCTTTTGACCTAAGGGGACCGTTGACAAGCTTCCCGAGGCGTCTAGGCCAAATTCGAGCAACTTTTATAAAAATATAGGATTTAAGTGACAAATGGTTGACCCAAAGTTGACTTTTGGGCAAATGAATCTTTTTCGAAATTTCGTCTATTTTGAGAGGTCCGGATGGTTGTTTAGAACTGGTATGTGTGTTTGCTCCGGCTCCCAATGAACTTGGATGGATTTCGAGACTCGGGATGGGAAAATTGGAATTAAGACACCGGGGGTTGACTCGGTCAATGAGACCTCCGTTGGGAATTCCGAGGCCACAGAGGTGTTCGTAGCACATTTTTATGTTGGACTATGCATCTGGTATATGAGCAAATGGCCTTGGGAATTAGTCGAAAAATTGAATCGAATGGTGAAACTTGGGATAAGTTTCTAGTATCTAGTGCCCGCTTTGGTGGCACCAGCACCGCGACGGCACCGCCGGAGCAGTAGCCCACGGCCGAAGCGGTCCTAGCCATTTAGGCTTGAATCTTTGAAGCGCTCAGCTGACCGCTGGGGCAACGCCGCTGGAGCGGTCCCAGTACCGCTACAACGGGTGACAGGTAGTTAATAATATTAATGAAGTGTTAAAAAGCCCTAGACCCTCATTTTACCCCATTTCGATATTTGAGCTTGAAGAAATTGCTCTTAAGGATATTTCGAGGAAAATCTTGGAGGTCATTGCTACTCATTTCTTCATTCTTCCTTTAAACCATAATCATGTTAGATTCCTCCTTCTCCCTTAATGAACCCACGGTGGTAAGAGTTGGAAGAACATTGTTCCTAGGATTATTAATGAATAAATTGGTGATGTTTTGTTAGATATTGACTAATCTAGGTTCATTAATCATAAATCTTCCACTTTTAACGTTGAATTTCGAATTTGGAGATTTAGGGTTTATACCCAATTTGGGGGTTTTGCGTGAAATCAAAATCTAGGCTAATTATTGAGCTAAATTAGCAATTAATGGTTGGATTATGATTAACTATAACTTAATTTGGTATTTTGTCTGCGAATTTCTCATTTTGCCCTTGTAGGCCCGTTTCCCCAAATTTTAGCGTTGGAATTGACCTAATTGAAATCATAGCAATATTAGTATCATTATTCATGATATCTAATATAGAATTCGATTATGCTTAGACTACTTTGGTTCTGAGCTTCAGCGGAAGGGCAAGGCAAAGGAGTGAGTTGTTAGCGTTGCGGTTCGGCAGTCCAGGTAGGTTAGGGTTTACCTTTAGTGAGACTTCGTATAGTGAATCACATATTTAGATTATAATGTCAGAGACAGCATGTGAACCTTCGGGTATGAAGTTGGGATGGATATTGCCTTAGGTTGGGCCCTGATGTGTGTTCGGACTAGCCACCCCATTATGTGTGCTTGATTGTTCAATTGTGTTAGCTTGATGCCATGTGTAGTTGGTAAATATCGACTTCTGTCTTGTCGTCTTGATTTGGATAGAATTGACATACCCGTGGTCGGTATCTGTACTTAGATATATTGTTGGCGTACCCATTGTTGGTACTTGACTTATTGATATATGTTGGTATACCCACTGTTGGTATTGTGATGTGCTGCTCATTGGCGTTCCCGTTGTGGTACTTGTGATATTGAACTTGATCGATTTACATATGCATTGCACGCATTCTCTCATAGTCATGAATGGCCGATACCCGGTGATGATTCGGTATCGTTGATTAAGCGAAACTGATATTTGATAAACTCTTTTACTTGAGTGATTATAAAAAGGCCAAAGTCCGAAGATCCTTTCTGGAATGGTTGATTATATGAAACTGATATTTTGATGAACTCTTTTACTTGGGCGATTATGAGAAGGCCGATGTCCAAGGTTCAATTCCGGAATCGTTGATTGTGTGAAATTGATATTTGATAGACTCTTTTACTTGAGTGACTGTGAGATGGCCGATGTCCGATGAGCTATTCCGGCATCGTTATTGCATGGCCGATTCCGATGTTATCCCAGAATCATTGTTAGTGCATGGTCTCCGCGGGTACCCCAGGAAGGTGCCGGTGAGACTCCCCCTGTGAGCAATTAGCCAGGGTCCCGTCTATCTGTTGGGCAAAGATCCGGGACGGGTAGCACTTAGACTTCGCGAGTCACACTGGGTTGTGCTATCGAGACGTCGATATTTCCGTCCGGAGTACATGTGGACACCTCATTTGCATGGCATGGCATCACATTCATAACATTATTGCACTGCATTACATCATGACTTGATTGAGATGTTGTGATGATTGGATTGTGATAATTCTGTTGTGATGATTAGATTGTGATGATTCTATTATGGTGATTGGATCGGATCGGATATACTCGGACTTGGCATATTTGGGTTTAGATGCTTACATAGGTGATGACGGATACTTGGTTGCTATTATATTGTCTCATACTATATTGGTTTATTTGCTTATCTGTTTTAGTTTCTGAATTGTGTTAACTATGTTTAGTCACCCGATGATGCCTACCAGTACTGTTGTTTGTACAGAACTGCACTTGCTGCATTCTTTTGTAAATGCATAGTACCAGGTGGGATCTACTTTTTTAACCCGTGGCTGATCGACTCTTTAGCTTCCAGTTGAGTTTCCAGGGTAAGCATGGCATCCGCTGACCTTGAAGACTTTCCTATTATATGTCTTACTTTTATTCCAGAGATATAGATCTTATGTATTAGTACTTCCAGATTGTATTATTATCCCTTGATGCTCTTGTATTATTCAGACTGGACCCTGGGGGTAGTTGCTGTCTTCTGCACTTTTTACTACTATCTATCTATATATTTCGTGAGACTTACGTATTTGTTATATTCTTCTGTTTTAAATTCATTCTTCGTGTATTTATTCGTTGTTGGGATGAGGGTTCGCTTATCGAGGTGGGAAGGTAAGTGCCCGCATGGCCTAATCAAAATGGGTCATGACAGAAATGGGCCCGGCAAGCCCAATCGCACAAATCCTTAACAAATCCTACCTGAGTCGGGACTTCTCTTATATTAGCCTAAGGCTGACATGGGCCTTCTTATATTTTATTTTAATAGGCTGGAACACTTGAGTTCATATCACAAACCATTGAATACTAAGCATGAAAGCTTATGGTGATTTCTATTCCATTTTTGACTTAGTACATACTCATAGATTCTTTGATGTACCGCGGCATATACACGATACATCTAATAGGATCAGGTCTTATCAAAACCTATGTATACATGCCATGTATTCACTTCTTTTTAACTTGAGCAGTTTTCACTAATGCCCTTTTTTCAGCCATATGAATTCTATTGCTTTTATTATTATGACTAAGCGGTACCGAGCTGGGCCGCAACAACTTTGACCTTTCCAAGCTTAGTCATTTGAACTACTCCCTCTTGTCTATTTGTGGCACCGTACCGGACCTGATTGCAAGCAATTCTTAATCTTTCCAAGTGCTACCTTAGTCTTATGATTCAATTAGGATTATCAGTCATCAACTTAAGTTAACTGTACTGAGTCGGGTCGCGAGCAACTCCAAGTCTTTCCGATCTTCCCTTAAGTTCTTAACTCTATTAACCACCTAATTGATTTCCTTTTAGGCAATGCGGCTCTCAAACTAATTCTAAGGCAAATCTTAATTTTAAACTTAGCAAGGCAGTCAATCAGCATTTACCAATAGAAGAAAGAACGAACGTTCAATTTCATACAATCCAAACAGGTCTCCAATGGAACATAAACATTCATAATCAATACAAGTAATCAATACAAAAGGTAGTCATCTTAATGAGCCTTAGACAGGTCTGAGATACCCAAGGCTCGTCTAGGCATGAATGCTCTAGTTCGGTAGGGATTTGGTTCGTTCTATCCTAGTTATCACAAGAGTGGGCTTTAACGAAAGACTTGGTACCCGAGCAAACAATTGGGGTTAAACCGTTAGGGTTGTTGGACGACCGCATACCAGCCCCGCCTCAGAACGATTCCAAAAGAAGTATTTGGTTTTATAGTGAAGGAACGATCGCGTACTCCGCGAGCCGCCTTTGAAACAAAGTGTAAAATAAATGCCAGGAGTGGTGGAGTTATGATATGCATGCAATGACAGTTTATATATATAGGAAAGGAAACACATAAGCAGTTTATACAAGCAATCAAATTATATTGAAACCCATATGGTTAGAACCTAAAGTCCCCAGCGGAGTCGCCATCTATAATGGTTCGCTTTTTACGTCGTGTTAAGGCAAAAAAGGCTACTACGAACTCATTGGGGCTCTTTCGGACTTTGTTTTAAAAGAGTCGCCACCTAATTTTTAAGAAATTAGGAAAATCGGGGTTAAGGATTTATTCAAATACCGTGAATAAAAACCTTCATAACCTAGAGTTCTAGGTTAGCGTTCTGATGATCCTCTGGGGAAGGTGTTAGGCACCCGGGTATTAAGGATCCATAGAATACAGTTGCCCTTCTAGCTTCAATGTGTGATTATGTATGAACTGCTTATGTTTGTTTAATTTCCCGTATGAAATATTGTCATGGCATATCGTTTTGGCTTTAAAAGAGTTGAACAAATTCCCTTCAAGTAAGGGTACTTTGAGTTCGGATTTAAAATATCCGGATAAAAATAGTTTGTCCTTTTACCTATAAGGATAGTATGCTGGGTATCTCCCATCTAAAACTAATGCCCTGTGTTTGTATGTAATATATATATATATATATATATATGTACAGCCTTTATTTAATTCATACACTATCCACATTTTATCTCTTCAGTCAACCATATCCTCAGAACTATTTTTTCCGAACCCGGGTTTTGAAGGACATTCCACTTATTTGAATTCATTAAGTTGGGTCCAGTCCAAATATTTCTTTTACTTTCTTTTCTCAGAGTTCTTAATTTAAAAATACACTTTTAAAGAGGTATTCAGAAATAATTGACTTTTTGCAAGGAAAATATACTTTCACTTTATTTATTTTAAACAAATGGAATACAACCCTTTTATCGTTTGGATACAGTTTTGAAACATCGTCTACCCAAATCCTAGGTTCTAACCTGTAGGGGTTTCAATATCTATGCAAATGTATTTTCATATCATACAGATAATAAGATAAAACTTATACTAAAGGCCCAAATCATTCAGCAGTCTTGTTCTCGTTCTTCTATAATCTTCTAATCTTCATCCGAAGCTCCAAGCGTCTAATCCTTACTTCACTTCAGTCTTTGGTAGAATCTCATCTCGCGAACCTATATTGATTAGATGTTCCTCGCAAGAAAATAGTTAGTCAAATGATACGCCACCCCATAGGTTGACGTTTATGAATATAACTAATAATATCCCTCGGACTCGTATCAAACTTTGGGAGCTTTGATTACGGAGGCTCAGACACACGGTTCTGAATATGGCAAAGGAACCTTGAATCATGTCGCGGCTAAAAACTAGTGACTATTCTAGTTGCCTTGCCAGGTGCATGTCGGTTCCTACCTCGTGATATCAATGTGAGATCATCCTTGCCCAAACCGAGGGATAACCTTTCCGGACTAGGCGTGGCCTCAAGTTAAATACATTTTCATTGGGCCAAGTGTAGTATCCATTCAGATTAGCGTACTTTCAATGTCAAAGCAACAACTTATGCAAGTGATAATCTTGTCCAACATGAGTGTCAACAATAGAGGTCATGCTCAACCAAGGTATAGCACCATTTTGCTTGGAACTTGCAGCAGCAATTTGCTTCACAGTACAACTTTGAGTTTTAAAATCTCAAATGCAGATGGCATTTACTCAGTTTTGAAGGCAGCAGCTCAAGAACAGTACCAAGACACTCATGGACATTTGGGGATTTGGAAAAGTCCCCCAAGTTATGCAAACAAAACAAGGATGGAAGGATGAGAAAATTAAGAATTTGATATCTTTAACAAGCTAACCATCTTAAAAGAAGACTAAGTAGCTAATCCTTGGAAATAATTATCAGGAAGCAAAGACATCAAACAACTCGGTATTTTTTTTTTAAAGGGTAAACTTAAAGATTAATCCTGAATCATATCAGGCTAGCCACTCAAACTTCAAAAACAAGACAACAAAAGGGGTTACCACCATCCTATTCCAATGCCACAACAAGATCCAAAGGTTTCTAGAATCTCGGCATGGCAGGCTATTTGGAGAGGCTAAACTAATCCCCTAGTTTTCCTTAGCTTTCAACCAATAAGCTTAATGGAAGAGTAGAGGTTCTAATAATGAAATCACTTAAAAGGGAGAACTTTTAAACATGCTGAAGCTACACCAGAACTCAAAAACACTTTACAGGCAAACATAAGGAGAAGCAATTCTGAACACTTTTATCCCTTGACATCTTGAACTGAGTTTAAAGAAGATTTCAGTAGCTTATAAGACCACAAATATTCATTTGATGTTTGATTAGTCCATTTGACGTGAATGAATATAATATCAAAAGCTATCTTATTCCTACTTCTTCAATTCAAGAACACATAACAAGATGGGGATATGTAACTCCAACCCTTCTCAGATTAAAACCAGCATTTTAGATTAAGTCAATAATCATAAAGGAAAGCATCTTTGAACCATCCGGAGAGCAGTCAAGAGAAAACTGGAAAATCCCATAATTCAAACAGAAAGCTATTTTCATAAACTTTGTACACCAACTTGTTGAATATACAAGACAGTTAAGCACTGAAATTGAATTATTTCAGGTTTAAACAAAAGTTGAGAAAAACACATAATGAACTGAAGATACAACCAACATTACAACAGATCTCAATTCCTTCTAACATGCTTCTAAAATGGCAAACTGTATAAAAATCAGGAAGGATTCTCAATAACACCAATTCTATCAATACTAAACACCTTAAGACAGGGGAATGCTAATGCTAAGAATGGGCAAGGACCTTCAAACACTTACCTTTAAGCAGTACTTTAATCTTTTTTTTTTTAAAGAGATCCAGAGCTTCAAGCAATGAATTAGCCAGAAAGACATGTTAATATAAATCAAGCTGTCCTATGCCTTTACTTAAGCAAAACTTTATGCAAACTGGGCCAACTTTAGGGGAGATACAACTTTTAATCAGGCTTAAAGAAAATGAATTCCCTCATGTTAAAGCTACAACACTCAAGAGTGGAAAGGACAGACTCAGGTTTAGCCAAGTATTACTCAGGGTGAACTTAATGCCTGTTAAATATGACCAAATGTTCGTCAAAAACAAAACAGCAAGTTGCAGTAGCAATGACTAACCATAAAAAGCTCAACCAAGAGAGGTAGTAACAACTTATGATGTAGCAACAAAGAGTCAGAAATGGAGCCACCCATGATCCCAAGTTGCCATAGCAAAGGGCCAGAATGCAGCAGTTCATGGCTCGAAATGAAACATCATAATGAAGTAGCTAACCCCAGCCAAGCCGTAGTAACAAAAAACAGCAGTTCATGGAAATACCACATCCACAAATAGTGTAAAAATAGTAGCCAGCTTAGATCAAGATGTGGCAATTGTTCCCCTTTAATTTAGCATCTCAAATCAGCAGTGAAACATGGCAAAGCTCAGCCAAGTATGCAGCAGTAGTGAATGTAAAGTTTAGCTGGCCAAGCATGGTAGTAGCTTCTTGGGTTTATCAGCAACTCAAGACATTTAGATTTGGAGAAGTTTCACAAGTTATGCAAGGAAAAGAAGGGGTGAAGGATGAGTATCTCAGATAACAGGCTTTGTGACAAGCAATGACAACTGTATGAAATGTATTCCATACTATTGAAATTTGAGATTTAACACTTGAACAAATTGCCAATGAAACCTATATAGACCTTAGCTGAAAACCATTTTGCACACAACACTTATGAGACTTATTCAAATTAGAAACTTGACACTGATCAAGGAAAACAAATTGAACCCACTGTTACAAAGGCTGAGTTGGTAACTGATGCTTAGCTTATACTTAAAAGCATCTGATGTGTCACATTTTAATGTCTTAATAAAAAGATATCCTATAGCCCTATGTAGTGAAAACTTTGACATGACTTAAACAAGTAATAAGTTTACTAAGAGATTGTTAAGAGCACCAAATTAAATATCAAGTGACAGAATCAACTTACTGTTATAACTGAAACAAATGCTTAACTATACACTCAAGTGTAAGAGAAGAACAAACTGAGTTTAACTCCTTTTAAGCATGTTAGAATGTGGAGAAAAAAAAAGTGTTCAGAAGTCGAGGTATTTGAATCAGAAGTGAGAAAAAAGTGTTCATTAGCAAGACGACATATCAGTTGGGATCTTAACCCATTCATGTTTAGCTTAGCCATTACAAATCAGGAAAAAAAAACACTCCAGCCCTTAAAGACTTCAAGGAAACAAGATTTAATCCTGCATAATGGCTCAGACTCAATACTTCCCCACCAAATAATGAAACTACTGACCACGACAGATGCAAAGACCATTTTATTTCTAAGAAAAGAAAATCAATCTCTAAACAGTTAAAATAACCCAAATCCAAGTCATTAAGCACCTGCTTATTCATTATGGCTTAGTTAGGATTGATAGAAGAACTAAGAACTAAGAAAGGACATTCTGAAAACCTTGAGAGAGGGAAGTTAGCAAAGGGAGACTAATTCAAATAGCATCTAAAACCAATTAAAAACATGTTCTAACTCCTAATCTGCTTCTTTGAATAGGAGAGTGAATAAAAGACTAGAAAGCACTTTGAGCTCAGTAAAATATGAAATCTTAAAAATGATTACTGAAGCTAAGTCCCTACACTTCAAGGCACAAACAATAGTTCTATTAAGCTGAAGTAAACCCTTTGACTCTCAACAGATTGCAACTAAGTCATTTCTTGATTAAGGGAGATATCAAAAGAATATATGATTAGCATACAAAAGCTCTAAGTACCACATGAGTTGGTGAAGGCTTACGGCAAATAGTTTTTATCCTACAAAAGCATTAACATAGGGGGATATTTTATATCTAAACATAACAGTCCCAACTTTCCATCTTTAGCTGTCTAAACTGTGACAGAGATCTAAAAGGAGAGATTTATGAATAGGCGGTCATTAATGCACAAATCTTCCCTTTTTTGAATAAAAAGGCTGAAGTTGATCGCAGATTTACAAGTAGCTTGATTTGGTCAGAACAATAGCTAAACACATTAACACTCCATAAATATATATTTTGAGCTAATCCCATAACACAACAGAACAGGGAGACATTTTGGGATCTTATCGACTCTTATTCGAGCTAAAACAAACAATGACACGCCTCAGAGCCCTACTCAAAACAAGATTACAACTAATAATGTGTTATAAGAGCTAGATAGGATTTGCCAAATGGAAAAAACATTAAGAGGAAACCAAAACAGCTCACCCAAACGACACTTAAACTAAATTAAGAACTTTCAATCCACAAGTTCAACTAATCATCACAATGAAGCTAAACTGGGCATTCATTAGAGACCAAAACACCTATTTCATAACTAGGTTCATGTCACGTTAATCAAATTAATCAATAATAGAGCTAAGCTAGCCATACCAAGTCAAAATACACACAGTAATCTTTATCATTTAACTGAACAATCTCTATACTATATAACTTTAAACTTAGTCTAACTTAAATGATAAAGTGAACAAGAACTGAACAAACTAATCGCACACTTAGTTTAAAGAAAAGAACTGAGGATTACATACTAAAGCAGAATAATTTTAAAACGAACAAAACTAACCTACAGGAATTCGAAAACGAATAGAACTGAATAAATTTAAGGCAAGGAAGAAAATTACCCTTTTGTGAGCAGCGATGGGGGCTACGAGAGTTGACGATGAACTACCTTTCACCCGAATCAATTTCCGACGAACGAAAATGACTTCCAAAAAATTAAACATGAGCGAGAACCTCCTCGAAACTCAACGGCTTAGCCGGGTTTCTGAGTGTTCTCACTTTTGGGGATTGTCAAAAACCCCATTATGGGTATGAAAATCCATTTTTTCATCTCTGAACTTCCTCCCTCTGAAAATCTATCTCTCTCCCAAAAAAAAAAAAAAATGAAGAGAAGGGTTTCTATTTATAGAACCCAAAAATAGTATGACCATTCCCCAATTGAAATTCAAATCCCAAACTTACAAGAGAAGGTAAGCAAAATCCGTTGAGAAATTAAAAAGAAAAAGTACATGTTACCGTTTGAAGACCAACTGGATGTGTACGTTGGTATCGTAGGGTTCTGCCTATTCTTTCTTTTTTCATTTTTACTGAAGTAGGGGAAAGAGAAGGGGAGGGGGGCTTAATGGAAGTGGGCCGGGTCAGTCCCTTTTGAGCTGGACCCGACCAAGTTTAAAAAGAGGGCCCAATTCTTGCGTATGTGCCCATATATATGTAATGTATATCATCAGTGTATACATGCGTATATATGTGGTATATGTACGATATTTTATGAAAATTTTTAAACACCATAAGTGTAAAATAAAGTATTTTCATTTGTCTCAAATTATTTCAATTAAACGAAGCTATATTCCCCAAAACATAATTAAACTCTATTTTAACACTTAATTTACACAAAATAAACTGCTTATTACTTGATTAATTCAAATCCCTCGACTTTGACGGAGTAGAACACTAAATGATGACTAATTGTAAATGCTTAAAATTAATAACTCATAATTAACTATAAATATCTTGTATTTTCTCAAAAATATGCTAAAAACGTAAAAATGACATGTGGTTGTTCTTTTGCTGGTGTTTTGCCAAATGTAATGGTAAACTGACACCTGGGTAATTTTGTAAAATTGATTTGACTTGTAAAATACATATTCTACTCCGTTTAAAATCCAGGGACTCCAAGTAATTGAGTAAAACTATCAGAGATAAAAAATTAGGTGTCAACACACCCAATTCCCATTCTATTACTTCTAAGTGATTCTACAATCTCAATTAGGTGTAATTAACATCATTCTCCATCGCCCATATGATTATAACAATCTCAAGTCAACAATCCAAAACCCTAGCATAGTTCATATAATCCGCTTTATCAAACCCATTTACTATTCTCTCAAAAACTCATCAATTCACAACTATAAATGATTAGAGAGTAGAAGAATACCTTTTTGAAGTTCAAACCTCTTGAATTCGAGTTCTAGGGTTCTTTCGTCCACAACTACGTCTCAAGCGATTATCTATGATTTGGAGGGTTTAATCATGTTAATAGAGTATTGTGGAACTGAAATCAACTTAGAATCATCATTATAACTTACCTTGAAAGGTTCTTAAGGCTTGGGATGAGATCTATCTCTTTCTAGGTCATTTTTTGTGTTTGGTGAAGTTAGGGAAATAAACCCCGATCTTAAATGTATAGTAAAATACGCAACCTAGAAAAATATGAATCCTGCGCCACCCTTGCATTGCACGTGTGGCGCACAAGGCAAAAACTGGGTCCAAATAGCTTCTTCTTGCGCCACCCTTGCGACACAAGGGTGTCGCTCCGCTGTCTTCAGTAACATAGACATAACTCTACGTACATAGCTCCGTTTCAGCTCCACAATATATCGTTGGAAAGGTATTCTAAAGAGATACAACTTTTGTGTTTTAAGTTTTCTCAAATATTCAATGGATTTTCACGAAATTGGGGTGGAAGGCAGACGTATCGAAAGCTTAGCCGATTCTAGGGAATCTTAAGCGCCTTATTATTAGCCATCTTGTGATTATCATATCTCCCTGCTTCGATCTCTGATAGGCCTGGTACTTATATGGTTGGAAAGGTATTTCTACGTACTAAAACTTTCATTAAGGCACTTTCCCAAATTCCCAACTAATCAAGGGGTTAGGGCTGCCCGAAGTAGGCCTATCAACCTTTTTTGCAAAACTTTCAAACCTTCAGTTTTTCCACTAAAACTCTAAAGATACGAGTCTAACCTTAGTTCTAAGATACGGGGTGTAACATTATCTCACCTTTAGGATCATTCATCCTCGAATGATGGTCTTGGTTATAATCGCGGCTAATTCTGAGACTCTATGGAAGCTTGGCAGAGTTTACTCTGTAACTCAGATATATGAAACTGATTAGCTGAGGCACGTGATCACTAAATTGACGTGAACACATGCTTGCTGAATTGAATGAATACATGATTACTGAACTGAATATCTACTGAAATGATCGAATACTGAGCTAACTGAATCTTTGGACTAACTAGATACTGAAAAACATGGAGATTATACTATAAGGATCTGAATGAAAAGGTTAGTTGCCTTCAACATTTTCTTGTAGCTCTTCAAAAAGATGGGGATATCTGGACTTCATGTACTCTTCAGCCTCCCATGTTCCCTCTTCAGCTTTCTGATTTCTCCATAGTACTTTTACTGAATCAATATCTTTAGTTCTCAACTTGCGAATTTGACGATCAAGAATAGTGATGTAGGTTGTGCATCCACCAAACACAATATGAAGAGACCTGGTTGAGTACCAGTTCCCTTATGCAATGTAGTATGTACAGAAGGCAAGATTTTACAATTAAAAACTCCTTGCTCAAGGGATTAAAAGCCACGACCTACCCTAGTAGGATTTCAACTCCACTACACGAGCAACTTCAGATTACAATCTATTGTAAGCTAGAAACTAACTCCCATAATCCCTCAACCCTTAAAATAGTAGCAACCTTGGAACTAACTCCCATAGTCCTTCAACCTTTGTAATAATTCGATTACAAATACCTTCACTTGACTAACTCTAGCCAAGGAAACTAATACACCTAGACTAACTCTAGTCTAGTGTACCACTCAAAGGCACCCTTTGAGATTTTACCGTGACTAATACAATTAAGCTAACTCTAGCCTAGTGTACCACTCAAGAGCTTGTGGAAGCAACCTTGAGAATTTAGAACACCTACAAACAACTTTCTTTTAAGAAGAGTAGGTTTACAGTTTAAGCACAAGTAAACAAAGACTTACAACAACCTAAAGAACATAGACAATATCTTGTGTCTGGATCAGGTTCTTCAGCTTGTAGATGGCTTTGTTCTTAAGAGCACTTGAGAAACTTGTGTCGACAGATTTTGCACAATATGGATTAGGTTTTGCAAGTCTGCTCAATATGTTGCCATCATGTTATATACATAGTCAGAGCATGTGGGATGGATAGAGAGCACTCATTCACTTTGACCTAAAGCATGGGCCAACTCACAGTTGCACTTGTGTGCAACCAGTGGCTTGGCTTTACATCTGTTCTCTACTGACGATGCAAGGTGCACAGATAGCAGGTTACAGACCAGGTCTCTATATGGTTATGAAATAGTTTGACAATCATCAAACACAAATGCACTTGGACTTATCAATTTCCCTCTTTTTGATGATGACAAACTCATAGACAATGTTCCCCATGAAAACTAGCTTCCCACTTGTTCCCCCTGTGAAGCAGACCATCATTTTAGAGCACCTGCAACATGTTAGCAACAACACAACACATTTTTACAGCTTCCCCCTTAGTTCAGCAGCATGTCTTCCCCCTTTATCACATGGCATATCATTCACTTATTTCGATTACAGTCGCATGTACCCATTCATATCATATATCTTCCCCTTTTTGGAATTATCAAAAAGATTTAGTGACGCTCTCTCAGAGCTATGAAACATAAGTATACACAATGCTAGAGATAGAATATGGCATAAAGACAAAATAATCATTGCATTCATCATATTAATTTACCCATAGGAGGAAGTAACAACCATTATCCAAAAGCAGTAGTCTAAACAATACATATATGATAGTTAAAAAGTTAAAACATCATGTCATAGGCAGAGAGGACTGGGGGAAAATAGGGGGAGCTTGAGGAACTGGAATATGGAGGACAAAACAAGGAGAGGAATCAGGGAGCACGAGTAAAGGCTTTCAGAACATTGTTCACTTGCTCACTAGCATCTCTCTGATTTTCAATCAGCTTATCACGAAGCTCATCCACCTTCTCTTTCAAGCGAGCATTCTCCACTTGGAGCTCAGCATTTGCATGTACAAGCTCACTACTAAGGCCAGGTTCACATGTTTGTTCAACCAATTTAGCTCTCAGGCGATCATTTTCAGCTTGAAGCCGACTGATTTCAATGGTTGCTTGCTCCTGTGTGTCAATTAGGTCAGATATAATAGATTTGCTCCCCCCACCTTGTCACACCCCGACTTTACTAGGGTGTGATGGGCACCCGACCCCATATTCGGAGCCGAGCGAACCCGCTAACTCTTATTATACCTATGAACTTATGAATTAGTAAGAAATGAATACATAGAATTTTTTTTTTTCATAAATAGAATCTGATATCATATAAGACTGGTGACACGAAACATAATAACATATCGGCTACTGGAGCCGCTTACACATGACAACCCAATACCCACGACTCTGTCTGCAAAGTCTCTAACTCCAAACAAATCATCATGGCACATATACCGACTCGGCGGCACTCCGGGACAAGTGGAGCCCGCCAATCCCGCCGGACATCTTCTATGCTAGCTTCGGCTCATCCGGGTTCACTGCGCGCGCACGAAACGCGCCCCCCGAAGAAGAGGGTCGTACGAGCAATGTGCGAGTATGTAAGACATGGATGATAACATAGAAAGCAACGTAATCGGTGCAATAACGGTATGGAGATGTAGTACATATCGTGTAAGAGAGAGTATCCGTACATAGGAGGCATATCATGTATAAGAAAGTAAGGCTGTGCATATGGAACATGTCATGTGTAAAGCTGTAACCTCGTACGTATAGAGCATATCATGTAAAGCTGTAACCGGTACATAGGGATCATATACTGTAAAGCTGTAACCTGTACATATGAGTGCCCCTGGGGGCGGATGCCATGCATGCTTGTCTGGTCATATGGTATCATAGCGCCGAACAAGCCGGCTCACCCACATAGCGCCGAAATACGTCGGCTCGCCCATAAATCCCGCGTCCGGGATCCCGCGTCCGGGATGATAACGCCACCGACCCGGTGGCAATGAAACATGTTTCCCTTCCCATTCCCCACATGTACATGTATCCCATCCCCCCCAACCCATATACAGGTATGGCATGCACGAGAGCCCAAAGAAAGTCATGTACTCGTCGGAGGGACGTAAGGTCGGAAACCTCCGATCGCATTATGGAGTAATCATGGCCGCTTTGTCTCACCTTGAAGGATCGATAATCATAAGGCGAGACTACCAAGAACATGTCATTTCGTATCATGTCATAGCATATCATGTCATGTCATAGCATATTGTCTCATATCAAATCGAGTCGTGTCATATCATGTCATGTCATGTCGTGTCATAGTCATTTTCTCATATTTAACATCATCATGATCATCATAGAGTCATAGTCATTGTTCCGGTCATAAGAACTTTCAATAATGTAAAACTTGGTTTTTGAAGAAAAAGGAATATTTTGGAAAACATTTGTAAACTTTTAGGAAGGAAAATCATGCCTTGGAATCGAGGATTAGTTAACACGGCTATTGTTTGGTAGTCGGAATGGCAACCAAGATCTTCCATTAACTATAGTACGGAAATAAGCCAAATGGGAAAATAGGAGGGAATTCGGGAATAGTGGGCCCACCTCGAGTCAAATGAGGTGGCGTACACAATTTACGTATAATACGTTTCATAGCATTACTTATGAGAGTCTTAGGGTGGTCGGGTCTTATTCATACAAGTTAAGGTGTTTAGACATTTCTTTCAACTATTCATGAACATTTACTTCAATCTTACCGAATGAATAGTAACCAATTTCAATCTCGGATTTCTAGGATTAGAGTAGCCCCCGAGACACGCATTCAAGCCTATGACGTCTAAGACATGCCAAAGAAGGAAAGTGAAGTCTTACATACCTTTTTCCGCTTCTTACGCTCCTCCAAATTCAAGTTCCAAATCCACCAAAATCTACAAATTGGTCACATTTACCAAACCTTAATTAGAGCATTTAGAAGTGGAACCTTAAAGTAACATCTCTCACCGAAATTTCGCAGCACTTCCCCGAAAATACTCCATCCCACCAAGTTCAACTTGGCCAATTTCAATCAACAACAATCCGGGAATTCAACCCGGCCAAATTATCAACAATACCAACAATTATTCTAGCAATGCTTCAATATTCAATTCAATCCAATTCAATTCACATAATCTTCCAACAACTCAAACAACATACTACTTTATCCGAAACCTTCAATCTCAACAAAAGTATTAGCCACACATTCCTCTTATTCTAGATTCATAAACCATATCAACAACCATGCATTAACTACACCATTCATGCAATGTAAGAATTCGAACTAATATTGTATTAACTTCTTCAACATTCTCATACCAATTACCTTTTTGTTCCAAACCACCAAACTTACATTCTTCATCATGGAATCCATAATAACAACAAATAAATTACCAAATAGAATTAAATCACCATGGTTTGTCAAACCACACCCCATTCGGCCACACCACAACAACAACATATTTCATGAATTTTCCATATTTTCCCATACATTACAACAACAACCAACACACTACATAAAATTAATTAAATCATGATCCCTACACACACCTATTCCTGCACGGCCAACTACTACTTTTGCATGGCTACAATCAATCACCCATATTTTCATGAATTCCATCCATTTTCATATACCACATCACATACAAACATCCAAAACATATAAAGGGTGATGAATTCTTACCTTTTTCCTTCAACTCTTCACTTGGCTTGGGTCATGACTTTGTGACAACTAGTAGTTTTCTCACTCTAACAATTATACCACGTTAACGGGGACCCTTGAATTAGTGGGAATACTATGAGAAACAATTTTTTTGGTGCAAGATTTTTGATCCTCCTTTTCTCCACCTCTTGGCCGAATAGGCCCCTTTGTCTTGCTCTTTTTTTTTTTTTTTTCAAGTCTTTCTCTCCAATTCATCTTGAATTAAAAGATGAACTTATATATATATATATATATATATATATATATTCCACCACCTTTCCATATTTACATCTTAGTCCCTCAAGTATGGACTCATGTTCCTTTTCTTCTTCTTCTAGACTTTTCTTCCTTTTTCTTGATTTTTCTTTTCTTTTCTTGAATTTCCTTACTTGGTCAAAGAAGACCAAGTGTCTTCTTTTTGTACACTTTAGTCCCTCTATATTTACACTTTGCCCCTTTTTCTTTCTTTCTCTAGAACTTTCTTCCTTTTCTTGAAAATTTGCAAAGAAGACCAAATTCCTTCTTATGCAAGTTTTGGCCCCTTCAAGAATTTTCTTGAACTTTTATAAAATTACCATTTTGCCCCTTGACTTCCACAATATTACCATGGTGCCACTTTGCGAATTTCCTTTTTCGCCCTCAACCTTTCTCAATATTCCCACAATACCAATATTCATAAATAATATTCCTAATAACTCGGACATTAAAATTATTTTAGAACATAGTCTTGACCTTAATTTCTCACCATTGTCTCGCTATGTCTGGACGTATGAAATACGGGCTATAACATCCTCCCCCCCTTTAGAACATTCGTCCTCGAATGTTCAACTGATCTTACAAGGTCTTGTAGCACTTCGGGGGAGTCCCGTTTCGTAGTTGTTCCTCTCGTCGAGCCCGTTTCTTATTCCTCACCTTCCTTCCAACGCTATGCCTAACATAACGGGAATTTCTTACTTTTCACCTTTTCCGACACTTGATCCCTTGTTCCCTATCTAGTCACTCACTTTCCTCTCCGAATATCATACGCATTCTCATCTATACATATGCTATCCGCTAGTCCACAATGTACTTCCATACACTATTCCGGCCTATCCTAATTCCCAGGGCTGTGATGCACTTCCGGTCTCCTTACCAAGCAAGTTTGCCTCGTTCTACACGTCTTCTTATGATCTCCAACCATCCCATATGCTCTAGTTTCCCTTAGGCCATCCTAACTTCTCATTTGTCTCTTAGGTCTGGATATATCGAATTTCTCGCATACTTCCCAGGGGGTCACCCATCCTGAAATTGCTCCCACCTGAGCACGCTTAACCTCGAAACTTTGGTAGGATTCGGTGCCTTAATGCTGATTTAATCACGTACGCTTTCTCATATGGCCTTTACTACATAATCTGAAGCCAGTCAAAGTTTTACATATTTCGGAACATTTTCGTAACACGTTCTTCTTTTACAATTACCATTTTACCCTTTTCACTTCCTGATGCTCACCTTCCGCCTGCATGTATGACAATTTCCTGTCTGGCGCCCAGCTCCACGTAACAGAACAAATATAGCCATCCAGTCTCACCTCGTTTGACTCCCATATCATCCTTCGCCTTTTTCCGCCGATCTTTGGGCGCCTACGGAGATCAATGATTAATATAATGAATCTTACTTCCTATGACTTGGCTCTATCGCACGATCTAATGACAGAAAGAAGGTCAACCATTCCTAAATGCCCCGCAGCCTCCTGTTTATAAATGTGGCCGGCTTCACACTCATAAACAGGACTCTACCGGACACGACTTTGCAGACAACCCTTGGACCGACCCGTTCGATACCACTTTGTCACACCCCGACTTTACTAGGGTGTGATGGGCACCCGACCCCATATTCGGAGCCGAGCGAACCCGCTAACTCTTATTATACCTATGAACTTATGAATTAGTAAGAAATGAATACATAGAATTTTTTTTTTTTCATAAATAGAATCTGATATCATATAAGACTGGTGACACGAAACATAATAACATATCGGCTACTGGAGCCGCTTACACATGACAACCCAATACCCACGACTCTGTCTGCAAAGTCTCTAACTCCAAACAAATCATCATGGCACATATACTCTGACTCGGCAGCACTCCAGGACAAGTGGAGCCCGCCAATCCCGCTGGACATCTTCTATGCTAGCTTCAGCTCATCTGGGTTCACCTGCGCGGCATGAAACGCAGCCCCCGAAGAAGAGGGGTCAGTACGAGCAATGTACTGAGTATGTAAGACATGGATGATAACATAGAAAGCAACGTAATCAGGTGCAATAACAGTATGGAGATGTAGTACATATCGTGTAAGAGAGAGTATCCCGTACATGGAGGCATATCATGTATAAGAAAGTAAGCTGTGCATATGGAACATGTCATGTGTAAAGCTGTAACCTGTACGTATAGAGTATATCATGTAAAACTGTAACCGGTACATAGGGATCATATACTGTAAAGCTGTAACTTGTACATATGAGTGCCCCTGGGGGCGGATGCCATGCATGCTTGTCTGGTCATATGGTATCATAACGCCGAACAAGCCGGCTCACCCACATAGCGCCGAAATACGTCGGCTCGCCCATAAATCCCGCGTCCGGGATGATAACGCCAGCTGACCAGGTGGCAATGAAACATGTTTCCCTTCCCATTCCCCACATATACATGTATCCCATCCCCCCAACCCATATACAGGTATGGCATGCATGAGAGCCCAAAGAAAGTCATGTACTCGTCGGAGGGACGTAAGGTCGGAAACCTCCGATCGCATTATGGAGTAATCATGGCCGCTTTGTCTCACCTTGAAGGATCGATAATCATAAGGCGAGACTACCAAGAACATGTCATTTCGTATCATGTCATAGCATATCATGTCATGTCATAGCATATTGTCTCATATCAAATCATGTCGTGTCATATCATGTCATGTCATGTCGTGTCATAGTCATTTTCTCATATTTAACATCATCATGATCATCATAGAGTCATAGTCATTGTTCCAGTCATAAGAACTTTCAATAATGTAAAACTTGGTTTTTGAAGAAAAAGGAATATTTTGGAAAACATTTGTAAACTTTTAGGAAGGAAAATCATGCCTTGGAATCGAGGGATTAGTTAACACAGCTATTGTTTGGTAGTCGGAATGGCAACCAAGATCTTCCATTAACTATAGTACGGAAATAAGCCAAATGGGAAAATAGGAGGGAATAGTGGGCCCACCTCGAGTCAAATGAGGTGGCGTACACAATTTACGTATAATACGTTTCATAGCATTACTTATGAGAGTCTTAGGGTGGTCGGGTCTTATTCATACAAGTTCTGGGTGTTTAGACATTTCTTTCAACTATTCATGAACATTTACTTCAATCTTACTGAATGAATAGTAACCAATTTCAATCTCGGATTTTTAGGATTAGAGTAGTCCCCGAGACACGCATTCAAGCCTATGACGTCTAAGACATGCCAAAGAAGGAAAGTGAAGTCTTACATACCTTTTTCCGCTTCTTACGCTCCTCCAAATTCAAGTTCCAAATCCACCAAAATCTACAAATTGGTCACATTTACCAAACCTTAATTAGAGCATTTAGAAGTGGAACCTTAAAGTAACATCTGTCTACCGAAATTTATAAAGCACTTCCCCGATAAATACTCCATCCCACCAAGTTCAACTTGGCCAATTTCAATCAACAACAATCCGGGAATTCAACCCGGCCAAATTATCAACAATACCAACAATTATTCTAGCAATGCTTCAATATTCAATTCAATCCAATTCAATTCACATAATCTTCCAACAACTCAAACAACATACTACTTTATCCGAAACCTTCAATCTCAACAAAAGTATTAGCCACACATTCCTCTTATTCTAGATTCATAAACCATATCAACAACCATGCATTAACTACACCATTCATGCAATGTAAGAATTCCAACTAATATTGTATTAACTTCTTCAACATTCTCATACCAATTACCTTTTTGTTCCAAACCACCAAACTTACATTCTTCATCATGGAATCCATAATAACAACAAATAAAATACCAAATAGAATTAAATCGCCATGGTTTGTCAAACCACACCCCATTCGGCCACACCACAACAACAACATATTTCATGAATTTTCCATCTTTTCCCATACATTACAACAACAACCAACACACTACATAAAATTAATTAAATCATGATCCCTACACACACCTATTCTGCACGGCCAACTACTACTTTTGCATGGCTACAATCAATCACCCATATTTTCATGAATTCCATCCATTTTCATATACCACATCACATACAAACATCCAAAACATATAAAGGGTGATGAATTCTTACCTTTTTCCTTCAACTCTTCACTTGGCTTGGGTCATGACTTTGTGACAACTAGTAGTTTTCTCACTCTAACAATTATACCACGTTAACGGGGACCCTTGAATTAGTGGGAATACTATGAGAAACAATTTTTTTGGGGCAAGATTTTTGATCCTCTTTTTCTCCACCTCTTGGCCGAATAGGCCCCTTTGTCTTGCTCTTTCTCTTTTTTTTTTTTTCTTCAAGTCTTTCTCTCCAATTCATCTTGAATTAAAAGATGAACTTATATATATATATATATATATTCCACCACCTTTCCATATTTACATCTTAGTCCCTCAAGTATGGACTCATGTTCCTTTTCTTCTTCTTCTAGACTTTTCTTCCTTTTTCTTGATTTTTCTTTTCTTTTCTTGAATTTCCTTACTTGGTCAAAGAAGACCAAGTGTCTTCTTTGTACACTTTAGTCCCTCTATATTTACACTTTGCCCCTTTTTCTTTCTTTCTCTAGAACTTTCTTCCTTTTCTTGAAAATTTGCAAGAAGACCAAATTCCTTCTTATGCAAGTTTTGGCCCCTTCAAGAATTTTCTTGAACTTTTATAAAATTATCATTTTGCCCTTGACTTCCACAATATTACCATGGTGCCACTTTGCGAATTTCCTTTTCGCCCTCAACCTTTCTCAATATTCCCACAATACCAATATTCATAAATAATATTCCTAATAACTCGGACATTAAAATTATTTTAGAACATAGTCTTGACCTTAATTTCTCACCATTGTCTCGCTATGTCCGGACGTACGAAATACGGGCTATAACACACCTTCCCTTTTGTGTATGCATTTATGCATTTGTACTCTTCCAAGGTCCCTAGAGTGATCATCTGCTTTCTTGTTCCCTTAGTAGCCTTTCCAGTCTGGATACTGAAATGCTTAAACATATTGGTCAAGAAGAAGCTATAAGGAAGCCCATGCTTGCTTTCTTTGATATTCACAACTTTTATCATATGTTCAATTATTAGACCAGGCAAGTTGATGGGTTGAAAGTTTGCAAGAGCTTCAAGAAGCACCAGGTCTGACAACGAAGTCGTGCATCTCCCCTCAGCTCTAGGAAGCAGCACTTCATTAACAAACTCAAACATAAGTTAATATTGCGGCTTCAGTTGCTTCTTATGGAACCTTTCGGAAGATGCAGGGTCCTTCTTGACAATCGAGTTTTTGAAATCTTGAGAGGCTTTTCCTTTCATAGTTTTCAATCCACAGGTTGGAACTGCCAAGATTTCCCTAAGCTTTGCCTCATCTAGCTCAAATTCCTCTGATTGAATTGTCAGAGCCAAGGTAGAGTCGTCGGTATACATCAGATTCAGGTAGAACTCAGTCACCTCTTGTTCAAAAACACTGGGAGCTGGAGCAACAAATAGATGTTCCCATTTCTTAAATTTTACGATCTCTAGAAGTTCCCTCATTCCATGCTTGTCAGAGATGTCATGATCAAATACTCTTCCTAGCAGCACTTTTTGATTCATTAGGGTATTTTACATTTCCTCATCTGAGTCGTGTAACCTTCTCGTTTTCTCATAGCAGCCTGGTTCCTCTCTTAGTTTGCTCCCTTTTCTTTTTGGTTGTTGAGGTGTACTCTTCTTCTTGACAGCTTGCTCATTTCTATTAGTAGGTGTATCCTCCTTGATAACCCTCTTTCCTTTTTCTTCTTCTTTTCTTCTAGATAACCTTTTCTCAAGAGATAATTGTTCAGATTCCTCTTCTTCATCAGGAATTGTCACCACAACCGAAGATGATAGTACCTCCTCATCTCAAACCGTTCTTCCCAAATCTTCCTTTCTTCTTGTCCACCAATTTCTCTTTATTTACCTTTAGGGCGGACTCAAGCCTAGCTTTTCTCCTTTGAGTAGTGTTTGGAGCTTTATAAGCAATATGTTTCCTAATTTTCCCACTTCTTGGAGTTACAGGGCCAGAAGATCTCTTGATTACGGTAGTTAGAATGATTTCACCATCGGAGTCTACTTCCTTAGAGGAGTTGTCAAACTTTTCCTTCTCTAGAGATGGTCCTCTTAAGTGCACAACAGCAGGCATAACATCTCTAATTACTTTAGAGGGGTCTGGAATCTCAACTATGGTAGGAGTAGTCCGAAGTATAAATGATTCGAACACTCCTTGTGCTGAGAGACCAGGTCCCTCCTGCACATCCCTTGTACTTTCTTCTTTCTCCTGAACCTTTTCACTGTCCATCTCAGCCTGCATGGCATCATCAAACCCAGCCACTATTTCTTTTTCACTCTCCAGTATATTAGACAATCCCACTCTTTCTCCGATAGGTTACTATTTATAACTAAGATGGAGTCCTTTGCTCCTTTTTTCACAACCAAAGGAATTAGGATTACACGATATTTCGACACCAACTTCATTTTCCTTAGTGGTAACTCCATTTTCTGAGTCCTATATATCCTCACAATTTGCCTTTTCAGGAACAGACCTTTGGATATTGGTATTTAAACCCTCAGAGCTCATGATGTTGCTTAAAACTTCCACTCCATCATCCCTTGCATTAATTTCCTCAGTGGTTTGGAGGAATTTGGAGACTGAAAGTGTTTGACCACTTCCGTCTGAAACTGGTTTTCCAGATGGAACGGGATTTGAGGATGTGTTTTTAGAAGGCGAGGGGAAGATTTTTATATCTGAGATAGCTTGAGAGGTGGACTCTTTATTAAACATGATTGATCTTAGCCAAGGTTTTGAGAGGAATAAGAGGGATTTGAGTTTGTGAATGTTACACTAACAAAGGGAACAGAGAAGAGAGGTTTAGTAAGACAGAGACGCAAACAGTAGCCTTAAATATTTGAGAGAAGGAACCGATACCCGAAGTTTCTTGTCACAGCCTCAAATCTGGAGGGCATGACGGGCACCGAGCCCTAGCGACCGAGTACCACCTGGCGTATATTGACCTAATCTCAGTACAACTATCCTGACTTGTAATGTGGTCTCACTGTAACATAGAAAGACACCTGCACGCAGAAAAGGCCCAATCATAGAAATATGCAATGATCCAACACGTGTGTATATATATATATATATATATATATGTTACACCCCGAAAAATTCTCCACTTGATGCACAGTGAATAGACTAACGAAGAGTACAAAGTATATGGTATTTCAATAAGTAAGAAATAGCATTTGATGACCTTAAGTAAGATTTCAAAGACATTCGATATTAGACGAGAAAGTTGCCAAGAGAAGGCAATGCATACGATAAGTATCAGAAGATATTTACGAGTAATAAGTTAATGATGATTTAACGATGTTTTGGAGAAGAGTTATAACATCCCTTAGATTTTTAATGAGGTGATAAAAAAGTGTCAAGAAAGTTCGATAAGGATTGGAGATCAAACGAGTCGACGAGAACGAGTTCGGAGTGACTGGGCATTATACGGCCAAACACACTGGCCGTATAAAATATACGGATGGTATGTTCAGCCGTACATTCAGCCCAGATTGACACCCTTCTCTGGACCAAATCTACGGCCAACATACAGTCAGTATAAATTATACAGACTGTATGTTGGTCCGTAGAAGTGGTCGGGACAGATTCAGTGATTATTAATAAGGGACCAAGTCTTATTTCATTTCATTTCCATTTCACTCCACTTCTCTCTAAAACATCTCTCTACATTTCTCCCACAAGATTTCAAGAGAAATTAGTGTTCAAATTCATCAAACCAAGTGAATCAAATATAAGAAACACATTAAAGTTCATCCAAGACAAGAATCCAAGTAAAGGTGAAACAAGGGTTGTGCTCAAGTGAGGTGTTTGCACCCAAGGTTCATTCCTACATCATCTAAGGTAAGTTTTATGATGTTTCCATGTTGTTTAAGGTATTTGAAAGTTGAAACACTTGTATTGTAGAAGGAAATAGAAAATGGATCATAAATGTGGGAATAGTGTCAGTTTTGAGTAAATGTTTGGATTGAGTTATGATTTTTGATACATTGTGATTATGAACATGTTATAAATGATATTGAGAACATGGAATCGACATTGTATATGAATGAACATAATCGTGTGATATGACCATGAATGTGGATGATTGGAAGTGAATTGAGAAGTAAGGATAATGTAGGTGAATAAAGGCTATTATTATGATATTGTTAATGTTGTTATTGAAGTTTGGGGAGTTGATATATGATATGGAGAAAGTCCTATAAATAAAGATGCTGTCCAATTTTCTCTAGCTTTAGTCATGTATGCTAAGTTATCGATTTCCTAATGATAGTATAACTCTAATGAAGGTAGAAACGCGAGCATTAAAGAAGAACGTGCAAGTGATAGAATAGTTGAACGGAAAGGTATGTAAGGCTAACCCTTATTTCATAAGGCATGGTTCTTTGGCCAAATATCTATCCTTCTATGAGCCTACGATATTTTCCAATGATCCTATCTCTAAAAGCTACTAAGCTTATGATTCTCGATATGATACGATTGTACAAAGTTCCTTATATGGCGAGTAATCCTTTAAGGATAGATGTGATGAACGACGATAGTAATAATGCTAAAGATGCTTATATATATATATGTGCCTATGTATAGCTATCATGAAATCCCGAGATTATATGGCCGGGTAGAATATAGTTAATATGTATATATATCTATATATGATGATGCGCACGCACCACTACAGTTGGGTACAGATAACCCTGAGCCTTGGTAGGTCCAGGTATGTACGACACTGAGCGTTGGTAGGGCCAGGTATGTTTGACACTGAGCCTTGGTAGGGCCAGGTATGTGAAACACCGAACCTTCGTGGTCGGGTATGCTATATAAATGCTATGTATATGACATCTGAGTACGAATATGTTAAGTGTATGTAAATGCTAAGTAAAGGCTATGTATATGCAATGTATATGATATGAATGTGAGTATGAATGCAAATATGAATACGAGTATGAATGGAAATATGAATACGAATACGAAAATGGATACGAAAGGTAAATGAGTACGGATATATAGACGGATACGGATAAGGATGTATGTACACGGATATGTAATAGAAATGGAATGTCCCTATGAAAAGCAAGTAAGCGCTATGACGTTGATACTATTATCTCCTATCCTATGCTATTTCATATGTTATCTATTATGCTCTCATATTGATGTTGATCATGCTTTACATACTCAGTACATTCTTCGTACTGACGTCCTTTTGTTTGTGAACGCTGCGTCATGCCCGCAGATGGCCAGGGAGATAGACTTGATCCATAGCTGCTTTATTCAGGGACTACATAGTGGAGCTTCATTTCATTCGGAGCTGCAACTTTTGGTATAGATTCTTTTATGTACATAATTATGGGCATGGCGGGGTCCTGTCCCGCCTATATGATATGATATACTCTTCTTAGAGGCTCGTAGACATGTGTATATGGGTCGACGTGTTTGGCCTTGTCGGCCTATATTTTGGATTTTATTTTGCTAGCCTCGTCGGCTTATGTACATTTATATGGGCATAGTTGCTAATGATGATATAAATGAATTGTTGTCCAACGGAATTAGTATGATAATAAATGGAAAGTATAATTTAGCTATGTGGCTCACCTAGATGTGATGTGAAAGTATGTTGAGAGGTGCCCGGGTAGGCTAGCACCGGGTGCCCGTCGCGGCCCTCTGGTTGGGTCGTGACAAAAGTGGTATCAGAGCAGTTCAGTCCTAGGGTGTGTCTACGAGCCGTGTCCAGTAGAGTCTTGGTTATGGGTGTGTTGCGCACCACACTTATAAATAAGAAGCTACGGGTATTTTAGGAATGAATGACCTTCTTTCTTCATAAGAATCGTCCGATAGAGCTATGATATAAGAACTTCTTGTTCCTTAACCGTGTGTTGTGTATTTCAGAAATGCCTGTAAAGAAAAAGGCTACAGCAGCATAAAAAGGCAAGACGGTGGCAGAAAAGCGGGCTGAAAGAGCACCGCCACTGGTAGTAGAGGAAAGTGAGTCCTAGAGTGCGGCTCAATCTCAGTCCTCCCATTCAATGCCTATATTAAAGGAGCGTGAGGGAGCCTCAGCCCCAGCTCCAGCACCTCCGGCTCCTCCACTGGATGCTTCAGGACAAGATGTAAAAGCGACCATTCATTTGCTTACTCAATTGGTTGCTGCTCAGACTCAGCGACAAGGTACAGGGTAAGGTGATAGGGCTGTTAGTGCAAGGGCCCATGATTTCATTAGTTTGAACCCTCCGAAATTCTTTGGATCAAAGACGGATGAGGACCCTCAGAATTTCATTGATGGTATGTCGAGGACTCTTCGGTTGATACATGCTTCGGACACCGAATCGGTGGAGTTAGTGTTCTGTAGATTGAGGGATGTTGCGGTTCATTGGTATACGGTTTGGATGGCTTCACGGGGAGCCGATGCACCTCCTCTGGTATGGCAAGAATTTGTAGATGTATTTCTCTGACATTACTTGCCTCCAGAATGGCGAGCTAGAGCCAACAAGTTCTTGAATTTGAGGCAAGGGAGCATGAGTGCTCTGCAAGTATAGTCTCCGCTTCAATTCTTTGGCTAGGTATGCTTCGTCCATGGTAGTTGATATGGGTGACCGACTGCACCGATTTGTAAAAATCCTATGGCCACATTTGATGGATAGGTGTTTGACTGCGTCCCTTCAGGACAATATGGATATATCACGCATCCAAGCCCATGCTCAGAATTTAGAAGAAAGCCTACAACAGCAAAGAAGTGAGCGTGAGCATGATAGAGGGCATAACAAGAGGGCTAGATCTTCGGGTTTGATTAGTGAGTCTAGAGGTGGGCACCGACATTAGTTTTCAAGGCATTCAGGCCATTCTATGATTAGTGCGCCTCCACGATTTTTAGGGCAGAGACTTGATAGATCTACTCATCCCGGGCCGAGTCAGAGCTTTTCGGGATCTCAGTTTAGAGGTGATTCGGGTCGAGCGAGGCCACCGTGCCACGATGCACCCAGTGTGGGAAGTTACATTGGGGTCAGTGCAGATTGGGTTCAGAGGTTTGCTATTTATGTGGTCGGCTAGGCCATATTATGCGTGATTGCCCCTCAGTTGGTGGCAGAGGTAGGACCCAGCCTTCAGGGTCTATAGCCGGATCTTCATCATCTATACACCCTATGGGGCCAGGTTCACATGCTCCAGTTGGCCATGGTAGAGGTAGAGGGAGAGTCTCCAGTTCTAGCGGTCCTCAGCACCGTATTTATGCTTTGGCTGGATGCCAAGATCTTGAGTCTTCTCCGGATGTTGTCACAGGTATATTATTGATATTTTCTCATGATGTATATGCTTTGATATATCCGGGCTCCATATCGTCATATGTTACTCCGTATATTATGAGTCGATTTAGAATCAAACCGGAGTCGATCAAACCTTTTGAGGTGTCCACCCCCGTTGGTGAATCGGTAATAGCTAGCCGAGTATACAGAAATTGTGTAATTGTGATTTGTGATCGTCGTACTATAATTGGCTTGCATGAGTTAAAAATGGTGGATTTTGATGTTATTATGGGCATGGATTGGTTGGCTTCTTGCTATGCCAATGTCGATTGTAGAATGAAAATGATTCGTTTCCAATTTCTAGGAGAACCAGTTTTAGAATGGAAAGGAAATACGGCGTCACCAAAAGGTAGGTTTATTTCCTATCTAAAGGCAAGGAAAATGATCATGAAAGGGTGCCTCTATCATCTAGTTCGGGTTCAAGATGTAGAAGCTGAACTGCCGGCTCTTCAGTCAGTCCCCGTAGTGAATGAATTTTCGGATGTATTCCCGGAAGAGCTTCCAGGCCTTCCTCCGGAGCGAGAGATTGATTTTGCTATTGATGTGTTGCCAAACACTAAGCCTATATCTATTCCTTCTTATAGAATGGCTCCCGCAGAATTGAAAGAGTTGAAGGAGCAATTGAAAGACGTGCTTGAGAAAGGCTTTATTAGGCCTAGTTCATCCCCGTGGGGAGCACTCGTATTGTTCGTCGGAAAGAAAGATGGCTCCTTGAGAATGTGCATTGACTATCGGCAATTGAATAAGGTGACGATTAAAAATAAATACCCTCTTTCGAGGATTGATGACTTGTTTGATCAATTACAAGGTGCCAAATGGTTTTCAAAGATAGATCTGAGATCCGGTTATCATCAAGTAAGAGTTAGGGAGAAAGATATCCCTAAGACAGCCTTCAGAACAAGATATGGCCATTTTGAGTTTTGGGTAATGTCATTTGGGCTAACTAATGCACCGGCTGTGTTTATGGATTTGATGAATGATGTGTTCAGGCCCTTCCTAGATTTGTTTATGATTGTATTCATCGACGATATCTTGGTGTATTCTAGATCCGAGGCAGAACATGCGGATCATTTGCGTACTATCCTTAGAGTTCTTCAAACTCGAGAGTTGTTTGCAAAATTTTCTAAGTGTGAGTTTTGGTTGAACTCAGTGACATTTCTGGGGCACATTGTTTCAGCCGATGGTATTCGGGTAGATAGCCAAAAGATTGAGGCCGTGAAGACTTGGCCAAGGCCCACAACTCCTACGGAGGTTCGTAGCTTTACGGGCTTAGCGGTTATTACGGGAGATTTGTTGAAGGTTTCTCTCATTTCGCACCACTCACAAAGCTGACCCAGAAATCAGCAAAGTTCCAATGGACAGATGCTTGTGAGCGTAGTTTCCAAGAGCTAAAAGATAGATTGACTTCTGCACCAGTCCTGACTTCCACAGGGATTGGAAGGTTATGTTGTTTATTGCGATGCTTCAGGCGTTAGGCTAGGCTGTGTATTGATGCAAAATGGTAAGGTGATTGCGTGTGCTTCAAGGCAATTACGGAAACATGAAAAGAATTATCCAACCCATGATCTTGAATTGGCTGCAGTGATTCATGCATTAAAGATGTGGAGACACTATTTATATGGTGTCCATGTGGATATTTACACAGATCATAAGAGCCTTCAGTATATCTTCAAGCAAAAAGAGTTGAATTTGCGGCAATGAAGATGGTTGGAGTTGCTGAAAGATTATGATGTCGATATTCTGTTTCATCCCGAAAAGGCAAATATTGTGGCTGATGCTCTTAGCCGCAGATCTATGGGAAGTTTGTGTGATGTACAACCAGAGAAAAGAGAAATGGCTCGTGAGCTCCAGCAGTTAGCTAGTCTAGGAGTCCGAGTAGTGGACTCAGGTAGCAGGGGAACTACCATTCAGAATTCAGCAGTCTCGTCGCTAGTAGTCGAAGTGAAGGAGCAACAATACGAAGATCCCATGATAACGCATTATAGAGATGCACTCCTTCTGAAGGAGAAGTCATCATTTGAGATTGCAGGAGACGGAGTTCTCCGATGTCGAGGCAGATTATGTGTTCCTAATGTGGCAGGTTTATGCCACTAAATATTGAGAGAAGCTCATTATTCCCGTTATTCTATCCACCCCGGAGTAATAAAAATATATCATGATCTTAAGTCTATATATTGGTGGAATGGGATGAAGAAAGATATAGCAGAATTTGTAGCTCAATGTCCTAATTGTCAACAAGTGAAAATCGAGCACCAAAAGCCGAGCGGATTGTTGCAAGCTATAGAGATTCCAACTTGGAAGTGGGAAGTAATTAACATGGACTTTATTACAGGCTTACCCCGTTCTCGACGTAAGTATGATTCCATATGGGTGATTGTGGATAGACTCACTAAATCAGCTCATTTCTTACCAGTCAGAACAACGTATGTAGCAGAAGATTATGCAAAGCTCTATGTTAAAGAGGTAGTATGACTTCATGGTGTTCCAGTATCTATTATCTCCGATAGAGGTACTCAGTTTACGGCTAATTTTTGGAAGTCCTTCCGAGAGGGTTTAGGGACTCAAGTGAGCCTTAGCACGGTATTTCATCCACAGACTGATGGACAAGCTAAACATACCATTCAGACTCTTAAGGATATGGTACGGGCCTGTATGTTAGATTTTGGAGGAAATTGGGATGATCACTTACCACTCATTGAGTTCTCTTACAATAATAGTTATCATTCTAGCATTCAAATGGCACCGTATGAGGCTTTATATGGGCAAAAGTGTAGATCCCCAATTGGGTGGTTTGAAGTAGGAGAGACTAAATTGATAGGGCGTACTTGGTCCAATAAGCCATAGAAAAAGTTAAGCTCATACAAGATCGGTTATTAATAGCCCAAAGTCGTCAAAAGTCCTATGCGGATAATCGTCGAAGGGACTTAGAGTTCCAAGTTAAAGATTTGGTATTCTTGAAAGTGTCGCCAATGAAGGGCGTTATGAGATTTGGCAAAAAGGGGAAGCTTAGTCCCCGGTATATGGGCCTTGGCGAGATTGTGCGCAAGTGTAGCAAAGTATTTTTACGAATTAGATCTACCTCCCCCGATTTGAGCAGCTCATCTAGTTTTCCATGTTTTGATGCTTCGTAAGTGTGTTGGAGATCCTACTAGGATTGTTCCAAAGAATGATGTTCAAGTGATTTAAAAATCGATTTATGAAGAGATACCCATTGCCATATTAGATAGGCAAGTACGGAGGCTTAGAAACAAAGAAGTGGCCTCAGTTAAGGTTTTGTGGAGAAATAATAACCGAGAAGAAATGACATGGGAAGTGGAAGAAATCATGAAATCCAAGTACCCCTATTTATTTCAGCCCCCGGAAAAGGGCTAAGATGAGACATCAAGATCATAAGGTGTGTATGTTTTCCTTTTTATGCATTTGGGTGGTGTGTGGCCAAATTCTATTGCTATTATGTTGTGGCCCTATGAGGCATTGCTATTATGGGTTGTTGTGACAGGATGGTAGTGCCATATTATAGGGGAAACTCTAGCGAAATTTTTATAAAATTCCCGAAGACTTAACATTCGAGGACGAATGTTCTTAAGGGGGGGGGGGGGAATGTTACACCTCGAAAAAATTTTCGTTGATGCACAGTGAATGGACTAACGAAGAGTACGAAGTCCATGGTGTTTCGATAAGTAAAAAATAGCATTTGATATCCTTAAATAAGATTTCAAAGACATTCGATGTTAGACGAGAAAGTTGCCAAGAGAAGGCAATGCATACGATAAGTATCGGATGAGATTTACGAGTAATAAGTTAATGATGATTTAACGATGCTTTGGAGAGGAGTTATAACGTCTCTCAGATTGTTAATGAGGTGATAAAAAAGTGTCAAGAAGGTTCCATAAGGATTGGAGATCAAACGAGTCGACGAGAACGAGTTCGGATTGACTGGGCATTATACGGCCAAACATACTGGCCGTATAAAACATACAGACCGTATGTTCAGCCGTACATTCAGCCCAGATTGACACCCTTCTCTGGACCAAATCTACGGCCAGACATACGGTCAATATAAATTATACGGACCATATGTTGGTCCGTAGAAGTGGTCGGGACAGATTCAGTGATTATTAATAAGGGACCAAGTCTTATTTAATTTCATTTCCATTTCGCTCCACTTCTCTCTAAAACATCTATCTACATTTCTCCCACAAGATTTCAAGAGAAATTAGTGTTCAACTTCATCAAACCAAGTGAATCAAATATAAGAAACCCATTAAAGTTCATCCAAGACAAGAATCCAAGTAAAGGTGAAACTAGAGTTTTGCTCAAGTGAGGTGTTTGCACCCAAGGTTTATTCCTACATCATCTAAGGTAAGTTTTATGATATTTCCATATTGTTTAAGGTATTTGAAAGTTGAAACGCTTAGATTGTAGAAGGAAATAGAAAATGGATCATAAATGTGGGAATAGTGTCACTTTTGAGTAAATGTTTGGATTGAGTTATGATTCTTGATACATTGTGATTATGAACATGTTATAAATGATATTGAGAACATGGAATCGACATTGTATATGAATGAACGTAATCTTGTGATATGACCATGAATGTAGATGATTGGAAGTGAATTGAGAAGCAAGGATAATGCAGGTGAATAAAGGCTATTGTTATGATGTTGTCAATGTTGTTATTGAAGTTTGGGGAGTTGATATATAATATGGAGGAAGTCGTATAAATAAAGGAGATCTTTGTCCAATTTTCTCTAGCTTTAGTCATGTATGCAAAGTTATCAATTTCCTAATGATAGTATAACTCTAATGAAGGTAGAAACGCGAGCATTGAAGAAGAACGTGCAAGTGATAGAATAGTTGAACGAAAAGGTATGTAAGGCTAACCCTTCTTTCATAAGGCATGGTTCTTTGGCCAAATATCTATCCTTCTATGAGCCTACGATATTCTCCAATGATCCTATCTCTAAAAGCTACTAAGCTTATGATTCTCGATATGATACAATTGTACTAAGTTCCTTATATGGCGAGTAATCCTTTAAGAATAGATATGATGAACGACGATAGTAATAATGCTAACGATGCTTATATGTATATGTGCCTATGTATGGCTATCATGAAACCCCGAGCTTATATGTCCAGGTAGAATATAGTGAATATGTATATATATCTATATATGATGATGCGCGCGCACCACTGCAGTTAGGTACGGATAACCCTGAGCCTTGGTAGGGCCAGGTATGTACGACACTGAGCCTTGGTAGGGCCAGGTATGTGAAACACCGAACCTTCGTGGTCGGGTATGCTATATAAATGCTATGTATATGACATCAATATGAGTACAAATATGTTAAGTATATGTAAATGCTAAGTAAAGGCTATGTATATGCAATGTATATGATATGAATGTGAGTATAAATGGAAATATGAATACGAATACGAAAATTGATACGAAAGGTAAATGAGTACGGATATGTAGACGGATACGGATAAGGATATATGTACACGGATACGCAATAGAAATGGAATGTCCCTATGAAAAGCAAGTAAGTGCTATGACGTTGATACTATTATCTCCTATCCTATGCTATTTCATAAGTTATCTATTATGCTCTCATATTGATGTTGATCATGCTTTACATACTCAGTACATTTTTCGTACTTACGTCCTTTTGTTTGTGGACGCTGCATCATGCCCGCAGATGGATAGGGAGATAGACTTGATCCATAGCTGCTTTATTCAGGGACTACATAGCGGAGCTCCATTTCATTCGAAGCTGCAGCTTTTGGTATAGATTCTTTTATGTACATAATTATGGGCACGGCGGGGTCCTGTCCCACCTATATGATATGATATACTCTTCTTTGAGGCTCATAGACATGTGTATATGGGTAGATGTGTTTGGCCTTGTCGGCCTATATTTTGGATTTTATTTTGTTAGCCTCGTCGGCTTATGTACATCTATATGGGCATAGTTGCTAATGATGATATACATGAATTGTTGCCCAACGGGATTAGTATGATGATAAATGAAAAGTATGATTTAGCTATATGTCTCACCTAGATGTGATGTGAAAGTATGTTGAGAGGTGCCCGGGTGGGCTAGCACCGGGTCTCCGTCGCGGCCCTCCAGTTGGGTCGTGAATATATATATATATATCGGCAAGGCTGTTAGGAGAAAATCAAAACCAAAACAAGGCTGACGAGGCCGGATATAAGATCTACATACGCCACTATGTCTATCAGCCTCTAAGAGTGCGTATCCATGACATACTAGACGGGACATGGCCCTGTTGTACCCAAAATATACATGTACATAACATATGAATATAGCATATACCAAAAGAGCAAGCCCGGTACAATGGCACTTGCTGACAACCCGCTGAAGTTGATAGTCCTACTGAAGCGGTCCTCCACTCTGTCTGTCAGGACCTGCAGCACGAAATGCAGCGTCCCATGGGATGTGACATCAGTACGGATAAAAGTACCGATTATGTAAGGCAGGAAACAATAACAGAAGTAAGGCATAGATATAAAAGAATGAAAGTAACCTGAGCCATATGAGGACTTACAATATGCAATGCATGAGTTTTTTTAAAAAAAATCATATGCAAGTATATACATATAGTAGCATAATTGTCGTGTCCTCATCATATCATCATCATCTCGCGTTCGGGGTAACATCATAACATGCCCACTGCAGTGGTGTGGACATCTACGTGCCAGCCCAGCAGACTATAGCGCGACGCGGTGTAATAAAATTGTGCAATACATATGTGTGTGTATATATATATATATATATATATATATAATGTATGAGGAGTCAATGAACCAACATCGGGCCTTTCGGAGTGACGTAAGGTCGGTAACCTCCGAATAAATTATGAAATTCATATCGAACTCAAAGAAATAACTTAATGATGATAAACATGATAATATTTCAAGAATCATTGGAGAAGTATATCAAACTAATTGGGGAAACAATAAGTAATGTAATAAATAACATCTATAAGAAGTGATACATGAATGGAGTGAATTGTCATGGAATGCTCGTGTTCACGTTCTAGTTGGTTACGTGCCAAAGAAAGAGGGAAACACCTTATATACCTTATATGTCGAGTCATAATCTTGAATTGATCCTTACTCCGATCCTCGCCCAAATCCCGAACCTTGTTACCTCTAATTGAGCGTTGTAGAGTTTAGACCTCAAGATCTTACCTTCCCAATTCATCTCGAGAGCGAATACGACAACTATGACATTGTCACGAACTTTCTGGAACTAGTTTAGTGTAAATCTTATTGAATTCTTGATCTAAGGGACTATAAGTGTTTAGGAGATATGTATGGAGGTTTCCCAGAGCTTAAGAGAGGTGAAAAATGAGGAAAATTTGTGATAAATGGGGTATTTATACCCTTGAAAGTCGGTTCCACCGCCTCCCAAGTACGAGACATACTTTGTTTTGTACAAAATGTACATTTTTGTACAGGCGTATCTCATCTCATACTTCTCAGATTGGCGATCTATCAAATTCCTTGGAAAGAGGACTCTCTAAACTTGAATTTTCATAGGTTATACATTCCATAACTCTTTATATACTAGGAGATATACCTCCCCAAAGTTGGACTAAAATTTCTGTCCAGAATTCTGCTAAATCTTCCCCAAGTTTCGACAAACTTAGTTTCTTTGAGTCGCTTGATCCGGGAGCCTTTGGATATATATTTAAAACTTGTTAAAATTCTTCCTTGACCTCTTGAGAGTTCCATGGCCTCTCAGGGTTTACGTTGAGGAATACACAATGTACTTAGTTTCTCGAAGAGCGAGATGTAACATTCTTCCCCCTTAAGAACATTCGTCCTCGAATGTTAAACTCTCAGAGGTCTTATGGAAATTTCGGCAGAGCTTCCTCTATAACTGTAATACTACCAACCTACCACGTAACAAACTAACAGCACAATGCAATACAGGGCTATAACAATCTGTAACAACAATGGCCCCACCCGACCAATGACAGTAACTAACAACATATACATACCTGAAGGTTATAATGTTTCAGTCTAGATCTCCTTTGGTAATGGAAAAAAATGCGGATATTTGAATCTAACATCCTTCTTAACTTCTCAATTCATCTCTTCTCTGTCCTTGATTTTCCACAACACCTTTATTTAAGCCGCATCTTTAGTTCTAAGTCTGCGGACTTGCCTGTCAAGGATGGAAATTGGCTCTTCTTTGTAAGCTAGGCTATCCGTGACTTGCATATCATTTAATGGTACAATCCTTGGAGGATCTGCCGTGCGTTTCTTTAACATAGAGTTATGTATTAGCTATCCGTAGACATTAGTCCCTGTATTCGTGGTTATCTGCCTCATCTTAGTGGTTTAGCCCTTAATAGCTCAACACGCTTTCATCCATACATCGGCTATTGCTCCACTTCCCTGGACTAGCAAGGAAGGACCTTTGGATCCTCATACTCAGAATTTCATCCTTATCTTTCGCCATTGGCTCGCCTTTAATCATAGTTAGCTGTTCCCACCAGGCTCTGTGAGTATTCTGTTCCCGGAAATTTACTTTTTCTTCTTATTCTATTCTTGGTGTTGTGGAAAAGAAAATATTATTCATAGGAATCAGGGTCGAAGTATGATGTTAGCGGCTAATACCTCTACTCGGTTATTAGTTGAGAAGCTTCCCTGGCCACCAATGCTATGAACATGTCATGAGCCTTAGAGGTAACTGAGTTGGGTACTACTTTTTATAGTTGCTTCTCCCTGCCCCTCAGTATTACTTCATCTTTTCGTCCCTTCGTCTGCATCTAGGTTCTTGCCTGCGATATGTTGTCATCGACGTAGGATATTGTAGGACGTCTCTTTCTTATAGGTTTTCTTCACATGTTTTTCCTTTATAACCTTCAATGTTCGTCCCTCCGAGTCTCGACCTATGGTCTCCTGTCACTGTATCCCTTTGTTGCGTTGTACTAACCTCAAAACTTTTTTCCGTCTTACTTAATTACAGATAATGTCTCCCTCATTGTACGTTCCCATTTTGTGTTTCCACAAGTTATGCATCATTTGTATGATATCTCTTGTTTGACACAGAGCTACAGGTATCAATTACCATTGAAACGTCCTATAAATCTGGTACGCAGCTTACCTCAGCGATTCGGGTCTACCTGCTTCCCCTTATTTAAGACTATGTGATTACCCTGACTTGATCCAACTCGCGCCTTGTTTACATATGTTTGTGTCGTTGTTTCCCCTTTCTATATGGTGGTTTAATTCATTAGGCTCATTTTTCAAGTCATTCCTTCTATAGGATGGCTAACTTATCATCTCACCACCGTTCATACCAATTGAGTTTAATACCTATGTACTTAAGATCTATGTCGTGGAATCTCCATGTTGTTTCAGCTTCCTACATTTTAGCTCATACCTCTTACAATAATAAAATTAAAATTTTGCCTACTCATGGCTCATCTTTTTGTTTTCGGAACAACTCACTTAACCTCCTCTTGTCATGATTTGACCACACGGTACTCTTGTGTTAGCAGTCTTGAAGTCACCCATCATGGAGTCACCTTTCCTCTTACCGGCTAGCTCTAGAGCCGAGCACTATACTTATAAAAAGATGACTAACCTAGACACTAGGGCCCGCTCATCTCCACTTATGATGTCTTTTACCTTCCTTCAACACGTGCATAACTCCTCGTTCATAGCTACATCTTTCTTAGTCTACTACCAACTTTGTGGTTCCTTTACCTTGCTTATCAGTGCTAAACAATCCTTACATTTATGGCCTTAGCTCCTCGAGTACACTAATGCCCAACTCTTGCTTCTCTTCCATTATCCTTTATCGCGGTCCTGTTGTCCGCACCTATGCATCCTCTTTCTCTCCGCTTTATGGTTTCCTGACCTCTTTCGCATTGTCTTAACTTCCTTGGGGTCTATCAGGGGAAATCCGGTTCGCTAGACATACATTGCTCATTCTCTTCTCTTGTAAGGTATATATATATATATATATATATTTTTACCGCGGCCCTTCAGCCCCCTTCTTGCTTTTCTCAAGCCATTTTGTTACTTTCAATCCCTCTATTCCAGGAGGGCCAATTACTCATTAGAGTGCATATTTCATACTAGGGCGGCTCCGTCATCCCTCAGGTGTTTAGCGAGACCAAACGTGCGTACATACTTTATTTAGCCATGCTTAATATCATTTTGCATCACAATGTGTGCTAATAATATTGTCCGTCACGATTGATTTACAAGGACTTTCCTTTCGTCGCTTATCAATATCCTTCCCCATGTCTAGTCATTTTTCTTTTATCCTTAAATCATCTTCTAATCATGATGATCCCTTATATCCATATTTCGATGTTAGCTCTGACTCAACTTACTTCCTGGCACTAGCGTCCTTTTCCTTTCTTCCGGAGACGATCATTCCCCCGTGACGCTTATCATATTTAACGACTCACTTCTCTATCTATCGTGCAGCTCATTCTCCGCCAAATTTAGCTTACATATTTATCCCGGGTAATGTAGACGGGACTCCTATACTTACGTGGTCTACTTATCAACCTAACTCATTTCTTTCTATGATTCTTCGTCATTATCGCACCGCAACTCTTCTTTTCTCCCGTTCCCCTTGTTCCTTTATACTTATTTGACTTGATTGCAATCTAATTTACCCGTTAGCAATTTATCTCATAATCATTCTTCAAACTTGCCCGAGATATTCTTAGCATTACTAATTCTTTTTTTTTTGTTCATCCTTACTTTCTAAGGTTGTCCTAACTCTACACTTGACTTGTATTTAATCAATTATAATTTCCAAAACGCACTTCAAATCTTGTGCTATCTTTTCATCAACATTACCCACTTCGATGAACTCTTGCTTACATATTTGTACCATGTATCCTACCACAAGTAACTAAGCCCTACTTCTGGCTTTCTTTCGACCGGGTACTCGGCATAAGGTAAGTTTGGGGCCCCTTAGTCCGATGTGACCAAAAGAAAGGGGGAAACAATACATTATATTTCCCTTATTAGTGAAATCCCGTACCTTATTTGGCGTCTCGGTTCCGTCACTTCTGCTTTGATCTCCCTTCGTCCTCAAACTTTCATTGTTTCCGTCTGACAAGTAATAAATGGTGTTCTAGGTCCCAAAATACATACAGATAGACACAAGCAATTTCAATTTGGGGGGAGGGGGGGAGGGAGGGGGGGCTAGTATTCCTGTAAACAACTTTCCCCGGCCTTATACATGAGAGCTCCGATTAGATATGCTTCGAAGCAAAACCCTTCTATCTGCACCAGCAACTCTCCTCCTCTTGGCCTGATTATTCTCTTTCTCTTGTGCATATCTCATAACATGCACCGGCGATCGCTAGTTAATAGACTCCCAAGACTGAGGACTATTCAGTACCTTTGTGATGCTGACGTCCGTAGTGGCCCTAACATAATGTTAGACATACGGGGAAACCGATCGTGTCAACCCTTGTACTTCTCCTTTCACACCCTTCTCAATAGGCCCCGAATGCGAAACTAATATCTGTGGTGAGGTCATAATCGAAGCCGCTCGGATGGATGCCTCAGATGGATCCTTAGACGGATCCTCCTCAATAGAAGTCGTGATCTCTAACGGGTCTGACTCAATTGTATAGCTTATACTTCTCTTTATCTCTTCCATTACCCTCTGACTCATACTGGTAGGTGGCGCTGGTCTAATATCCACCCTTGCAGCTTTCCCCACACTTCTACTAACTGGGGCTTTTCTCTTCATTGATGTCGCTGCAATTCAAACAAAAAAATTAGAATCAGGATCGAACTTTCCTACGTTTCGGCTCTATTGCATGATCTAGATCATGAAGAAATGAAATATTCCTAAATGTCCTGTAGCTTCCTGTCTATAAGTATGACACGTTACATAGTCATAGACAAGATTCTACTAGACACGGCTCATAGACATTCCCTACGACAGACCTGCTCTGATACCACTTTGCCACACCCTCAAATCTGGAGGGCATGACAGGCACTCGGCCATAGCGACCGAGTACCACCTGGTGTATACTGAACTAATCTCAGTATAATTATCCTGGCTTGTAATATGGTCTCACTATAACATAGAAAGACACCTGCACGCAGAAAAGGCCAATCATAGAAATATGTAATGATCTAACATGTATATATATATATATATATATATATATGTACATAAGCGAGCCGACGAGGCTGCTACAACTATCATAAGTGTCATAAAGCCAACAAGGTTGTTAGGAGAACATCAAAACCAAAACAAGGCCGACGAGGCCGGATATAACGTCTACATACACCACTATGTCTATGAGCCTCTAAGAGTGAGTATACATGACATACTGGATGGGACATGGCCCCATCGTACCCAAAAGATACATATATATAACATGTGAAGATAATATATACCAAAAGACCAAGCCTGGTACAATGGCACTTGCTGACAACCCGCTGAAGCTGATAGTCCTACTGAAGCGGTCCTTCGCTCTGTCTGTCGGACCTGTGGCACAAAATGCAGCGTCCTGTAGGATGGGACATCAGTAAGGATAAAAGTACTGAGTATGTAAGGCAGGAAAAAATAACATAAGTAAGACATAGATATAAAAGAATGGAAGTAACCTGAGCCATCTGAGGACGTACAATATGTAATACATGAGATTTTAAAAACATCACATGCAATTACATACATATAGTAGCATCATCATCGTGTCTTCATCATATCATCATCATCCCACGTCTGGGGTATCCCGCGCCTGGAGTAACATCATAATATGCCCACTGCAGTGGTGTGCACATCTACGTGCCTGCCCGACCAACTATAGTGCGGCGTGGTAATATATATATATATATATATATATATATATATATATATAATGCATGAGGAGCCAATGAACTAACATCGGGCCTTTCGGGGTGACGTAAGGTCGGTAACCTCCAAATAAATTATTAAATTCGTATCGAACTCAAAGAAATAACTTAATGACGATAAACATGATAATATTTCAAGAATCATTGGAGAAGTATATCAAATTAATTGGGGAAACAATAAGTAATTCAATAAAGAACATCTATAAGAAGTGATACATGAATGGAGTGAATTGTCATGGAACGCTCGTATTCACACTCTAGTTGGATTTGTGCTAAAGAAAGAGGGAAACGAAAACCTTACATACCTTATATGTCGAGTCGTAATCTTGAATTGATCCTTACTCCAATCCTCGCCCAACGCCCGAACCTTGTTACCTCTAATTGAGCTTTGTAGAGTTTAGACCTCAAGATCTCACCTTCCCAACTCGTCTCGAGAGCGAATACGACAACTATGATATTTTCATGAACTTTCCCGAACTAGTTTAGTGTAAATCTTGTTGAATTCTTGATCGATGGGACTATAAGTGTTTAAGAGATGTATATAGAGGTTTCGTAAAGCTTAAGAGAGGTGAAAAATGAGGATAATTTGTGATGAATGGGGTATTTATAACCTTGAAAGTCGGTTCCACCGCCTTCGAAGTACGAGACGTACTTTTTTTTTTTTGTACAAAACGTACATTTTTTTACGGGACGTATCTTATCCCGTACTTCTCAGATCGGCGATCTGTCAATTGAGTTAGAAAGAGGACTCTCTGAACTTGAATTTTCATAGGTTATGTACTCTATAAATCCTTATATACTAGGATATATACCTCCCCAAAGTTGGACTAAAATTTCTATCAAATATTCTGCCAAATCTTTCCCAAGTTCCGACAAACTTAGGTTCTTTGAGTCGCTTGATCTCGGAGCCTTTGGATACATGTTTTAACACCTGTTAAAAGTCTTCCTTGACCTATTGAGAGTTCCACGGCCTTTCCGATCTTACATCAAGGAATACATAACGTACTTAGTTTCTCGAAGAGCGAGATATAACATTTCTTACAAACCGGGTCGGTCCAGGAAAGATGTAACGTTTGGGCTCAGGATTTTAGGCGGGAAGATTTTTAATGACATGAAATGTTAGCAGTTTAACACACATATATAAGCATTAGAGAGACTACTAACCTGCGTCACAAGAACCAGGTTCCTTGACAGTTTTTGAAGTAGCAAGGAACTCGGAAGTATGCAATGTCTCCAATACTATGTTGTCCTACAAGTGGTATGAGAGTATGCTTCTCCTTGGTCACTGTCATTTAGAATGTGAAGAGCTTCTTCTGATCATGCTGTGTCTTCTTCAGTAGCAGCTAATTTCAATATCTTAGAAAGGTGTCTTTCATTATTTTTTATTTTTTTTTGAAAAGACACACACTTTCCTTAGAGTTCCTTGAGTGAGGTGACATTCTTCATTTTCAAAAGGATTCTGAGCAATGATACCTTTTGACTGTCCTTTCCTCACCCAAGTCTTCTGGCTGAATTACTGACTCAGTTTGGGAACCCGTATCCAATTGGGTCCCTTAGAGTGAGAAGTAGTGTGAATTGAGCCTTTTTTTTTTTAAATTCAGGAAACTCTTCCTTTTCCTTCCACAGACCAGGTTCCTCCTCTATTGACTTCTGTTTGGTAGTATCTTCATTTTGAAGAAGGTTGAAGATGCTGGTATTTCGTGATCCACACTCTTGTCTGCCCTCATACTCATCCTGAGCTTTGTTTGTCATCTCTTTCTCTCTACATAATGTATTCAACAGTTCCTTGATGTGGCTGTTTAGAAGAGGATTTTGTTTGGTAACTTCCTCAACTTACTCTTGTATATCTACGACACCAATGACCATATCATCCCTTTCTTGATCTTGAGTCGTCTCACTACCCTTCATTTTGAGAAGATCAAGCTTTGTACTAATTTTGTTGACTCTATCATGTGCACCTTTGAAAGCGTCCCAGATCTCCTTTGCTATTTCACAAGAGGAAACTAGATTGTACTCCCCTGATCCAATGCTTTGAAGAAGAATCTTTTTAGCATTTGATCTTTTTGCCGAGTAAAGCCATTCAGCTTGGGGAGATGAGGACCATAATAGGTCATGTCCCCTTTGTTGACACCTAATTTTGGCTCGACGTGCTTAAAATTAACATTTTGGGGGGCCCTGATTCGTTAAAGAGCACAAAATATATTTTTTACACATTTTTACATTTTTCGATGATTTATTGATAATTGTCCTCATTTTAGCAGTTTTATCAATTTATTGTCATTTTTCAAGAATCATTATTTTTGCACATGTACAGCGAATACTACCACTTTTTGTGCAATTAATAATTGTTTCTTAATTTTATAGCAGTACATTTTTATATATTATACATTAATATTTATATTTTATACTTACATTATTATTTAACTATATTTTAGTACAGTCCATCGGTGCAGAGAAAATCAGAGCAATTAATATTTTAAACACAGATAAGATTTAGCACATGATTTTAAGAAGCCATGATTTTGTGAAGCCCATGATTTTGTGAAGCCCATAGTTTTGGCACATGGGTTTGGATAAAAAGTGGTTTACCTTTGCCTATATAAAGGAGGACTTCCCCTCTCATTTTTCTCATCACTTGCACACTACCTCACATACATTTTTCTTCTCTCTACACTCTCTAGATTTTCTTTCTATAGGAAGACTAGCAAGGCTAGCACTTTCTTCCTCTTTCTATATTTCTTTTTAGTTGTTTTTATATTTCATTCATACATTGCTTCTTTACTTATTCATATATATTGTCTTTACATTTATTTACTTGCATTGTCTTTATATTTTTTTATCTCTATTATTTTTACATTTATTTATATACATTGTGTCTTTAAATTTCTTCATATATTGTTTCTATATTTTTGTATTCCCTATATATTTTTCTTTACATTTTACATACATTTTCCTTATACTCTCCACACTTTTCCTTTATATTATCTTACATCTATCTATTCTTTTATATATTTTTATACATATACGTTATATACATATACATGTACATATTTACATTACTTAACTACTAAGAAAAGAAGGGAGAAACTTTTCATTAAAAGGAATGCACTTATTGTCTCCACATTTTTTATGCATTATCTTTATATTTTGCTATATTGTCTCTACAACTTTATTTATTTATTTATTTTCAATACATGTATACATTGTCAAGTATTTTCTTTACACTTTTGTCAATACCATCACACTACATGCCTATTTTTTCTATATATTTTGATATTTACATTTACTCTACATTGGCTATACATCATATTTATATTTACCTATATTTTATTTTTTAGTCTTATGTTCTTTTTACATACATCATCCACCTATACATTTGTTACATTACATACATTACACTAATCTTAGGGTCAAATCAAGTTTCATCATTCTTTTGTCAAATCATGTTTTCAAAAACTTTATGTTAAATCATTTTTTCAATAACTTTTTTGTGAAACTACTTTTTCAAGGACTTTGGTCACATTACTTTTTCAAAGAATCTTTATCAAATCACTTTTTAAAGACTTTATGTCACATAACTTACTTTTTGACTTTTTCAAATTATTTTAACTAATACTTTTTCTTTCATCTTGCAATTTATTACAAATACTACACTTTTGGCCGATGAAGAAATTTCCGTCGATTTCCAAGGCCTTCCATGTAGAAAAGACGAGTTTTTTATTTTAAGTTTATTCATTATTTCTTTAATTCATTCGATAGTTATTTATTCTCTTACTAACACTTTCACTAAGTGTTTATACAGGTACCCAGAGATACATCCCGAAGACGACACTCGGAAGGAATCCGAAGATTTCATCGAATCACTGTTTGTATTTACTTTCCGCATTTTTTTATAACTGTACAAAACATAAACTCATAGTATAGTGGAAACTTTATTTTTGGAATGACGGGTTGATATATTTATTTACTCGTCGTCTTGTTTGTTAACCTTAAAATTGTCATTCGCTTTAGGCAAGACTTAGGCCGTCAATACTTTCATAACTAGATTAAATTGATTTGGTGTAAATACTTTGTTAAATAAATTTACACTTTTGACGTTTAGGCAAAATACTAATCCATCCCTTATTTTATATTCTTTATGTACTCTTAATGCAACTTACATTTATATTGTTTCGTGTACACTAATACATATTTTAATTAAGTTAAATTCACATTTTGACACTAGGCGAATATTGAGTCGTCCATTTACAAATCTTTTATTCTTTAGAGGAATTACACATTTTCACTCATTTTTTATCCACAATTCCTTATACTTATTTTTTACCAATACTTTTTACAATTATTTTGTTCCTTATTCTTTTGATAGGATATTCATTAAATAAACACTCTTTTTAACTAAACGGTAGAAATAAGTCAAATAAACTTCATTTTTCTGAATAATTTCGTTATATAAAATCTTTACACCAATGAATATTCGTAAATTATTTTTACATTTTTTATGCACTAATATACCTAGTTATACAATTCTTTATACATTTTAGGTTTGACGTACACTCTTTTACACTTGAAATATGTTCTTTATATGTTTAATATACATACATTCTTTTAATATACATAGACGCACATTTTTGATATCCTTAATATATTTATTTTTACATAGTCTTACATTTTTTTTTTATATATTCTTAATATAGTTACACATTCTTTACACTAATATATATATATATATATATATATATATATATATATAAACTCTTTGTACTAACAGATATACTTTTATACTTACGAGGTTCATTCTCTTTATACTCTTTTATATATTCTTGTTTACTATACATTCTTTATGAATACTTGATACTTGATATAAATACATTTTTAGACATTGTATATACTTAGTATATTATCACCTAGTGTAGCTTTTCATGAAGTCATAACATTTGAAAAACAGGTAATAATAATGATAAACAGATAGATAATCCCCCTCTAGTGTTCAGTTAAACTAAGTCTAAGGACTGTCTTTGGGCAGGCTCTGAGGGATGCTTAATACCTTCCCCTCGGGGTAAATAAAACCCTTATCTAGAATCTCATAGGTTTTGTGGACTAAAATGAAGTAGACACACAAATACATATAGGTTTCCTGATTTTCCTAAAAAATAAGGTGGCGACTCTAACTTTTTAAAACCAATTAGAAGAACCGTGAAGTTGCAAACTATATTAGACCCGTTCAAAATAGGGCGTAACACCCACAGATCTGTATTATTACCACTGATGAAGTCTTGCATTCTATCCTTCCACTATTCATAATGTTTAGCGCTGAAACTTGGTGGTCTTGAGATAGATTCTCCCTTCTTTTGGTTTAGTGAGCTGGCCATGAAGAGATTCTTTCTAAGTGTTAACATTTTAGAACGAACCTGCTCTGATACCAATTGATGTAGGTTGTTCGTCCACCAAACACAATATGAAGAGACCTGGTTTAGTACCAGTTCCCTTATGCAATGCAGTAAGTACATAAGGCAAGATTTTACCATGGAAAACTCTTTACTCAAGGGATTAAAAACCACAACCTATCCCAGTAGGATTTCAAATCCAGTACACGAGAAACTTCAGATTACAATCTATTGTGAGCTAGGAACTAACTCCCATAATTCCTCAATCCTTACAATAGTAGCAACCTAGGAACTAACTCCCATAGTCCCTGAACCTTTGCAATACTCCGATTGCAAATACCGCCACTTGACTAACTCTAGCCAAGGAAACTAATACACCTAGACTAACTCTAGTCTAGTGTACCACTCAAAGGCACCCTTTGAGATTTTATTATGACTAACTATAGCCACACACTAATACAACTAAGCTAACTCTAGCCTAGTGTACCACTCAAGAGCTTGTGAAAGCAACCTTGAGAATTTAGAACACCTACAAACAACTTCCTTTTAAGAAGAGTCGGTTTACAGTTTTAGCACAAGTAAACAAACTTACAACAACCTAAAAAACATAGACAATATCTTGTGTCTGGATCAGTTTCTTCAGCTTGTAGATGGCTTTGTTCTTAAAAGCACTTGAGAAACTTATGTTGGCAGATCTTGCACAATATGGATTAGGTTTTTCAAGTCTGCTCAATATGTTGCCATCATGTTATATATATAGTGGGAGCATGTGGGATGGATAGAGACCACTCATTCACTTTAACCTAAAGCATGGGCCAACTCACAGTTATACTTGTGTGCAACAAGTGGCTCGGCTTTACAGCTGTTCTCTACTGATGGTGCAAGGTGCATAGAGAGCAGGTTGCAGACCAGGTCTCTATCTGGCTCTGCAATAGTTTAACAATAATCAAAACACAAATGCACTTGGACTTATCAAATAGCCACTGAAATCTCTTCGTAAGATAGGCTATCTTTAACCCCTGTAATCTCCGTAGGAACTACAAGAGACGAGTCTCCTATGAATTTCTTCAACATAGACATATGAAATGGTGTACAGCAGCTAATTCTTATGGCAATTCTAACTCATAAGCCTCTTTCCCGATCCTTCGCAGGATTCTATATGGCCTAATAAAGTGGGGACTAAACTTCCCCTTCTTCCCAAATTTCATAACGCCTTTCATAGGCGAAACATTCAGAAACACCCAATCATCAACTTGGAACTCTAGGTCTCTACGCCGCACGTCCAAATAGGATTTTTAACGACTCTAAGGCATTTTCAGCCACTCCTGAATTAACTTGACTTTCTCCATAGCCTTATAACCCAAGTCTGGCCCTAACAACTCTGCTTCCCCAACCTCAAACCAACCAATTGGCTACCTACTTCTCCGACCATACAAGGCCTCAAAAGGTGCCATTTGGCTACTAGAGTGGTAACTATTATTATAAGCTGTCACGACCCAATTTCACAAAGTCGTGCGGGCACCTACCTTTCCCACCTCGGTAGGCGAACCCTTAACTCAACATTCACAAATAATAGAAAATAGCGGATGAAGTAAACTAGCGAAAGTCTCACAATTACAATATAAATTAGAAAATGCGAAAGTAAATGAAATCCACCCCAGTATCTGGTCTGGTCATACAAGAGCATCTAGCTAAAATCTACAAGTCTGGAATATCAATAATACATCAAGTCTGAATATGTTTCGGAATAGGAAATAAGACATAAATAAGAAGAATCTTCAAGGCGGCGGACGTCTCGTGCTCACCCTGTAGACTCTAAGAAAATCTCGGAGTGACTTTCAGCCACGAGAAACAGAAGTGGACCCAACCTGGAATTCTATATTCATAAAAGAATGCAGCAAGTACAGGTCAGTACAAAACTACAGTACTGGTAGGTATCGTAGGCCGACTAAGTATAGCTAACATAATTCAGACAATAAAGCAATATAGGTAGATAAATCAATAAGTATAAGTCAAACATAATCGGAACCAAGTACACATCATAGCCAAGGTAGAGCATCTAAACCCAAATGTGTCAAGTCTCAGTATGTCCAATCCGAAACCAACATCACAAGTAAAACACCAAATCATCTCAATATAAGCCACGATGTAATGTAATGCTATGCAATGCTGTGTACACATGTATTTCGGACGGAAGTATCGATGTCTCGGTAGCACAACCCAAGGTGACTCGTGAAGTCTAAGTGCCACTCGTCCCGGATCTTTGCCCAATAGGCAGACGAGACCCTAGATCTTTGCCCACGGGGGGTTCTCACCGACACCACCTTGGGGGACCCGCAGAGTCCATGCACTCACTCAATCCATGATTTCGAAACTAACATCGGATATTGGACTCTCACGTCACTCTCATTTAAAAATCGAGCCCAGCTCATCACAGTGTTTCGTCAAGTACTAATAATGTATCAACAGTATATCATGAGAGTGTGTGCAATGCATGTATCAACATCAATAATCAGATCAATATCACGAGTACCAACATGGGTGCGCCAACAACATATCAATGTCACAAGTACAAACATGGGTATGCCAACAATATATCAGCATCACAAGTACCAACATGGGTACGCCAACAATATCATGAAAGACTACACAAGTAATATAGAACTCTATCCTCGTATCAACGTCAACCCGTAAGATACTATAATATCAAAATCAAGATGGAACAACAGATCCCAACATCTACTCACAACACGTGGCATCAAGCCAACACAATGGAACAATCAAGTCACAACACAACGGGGTGGCTAGTCCCAATCACGCAACAGGGCCCAACCTAAGACAATGTTCAACCCAACTTCATACCCGAAGGTTTACATGCTTTCTCCGACAATATCATCTAAATATATGCTTCGCTAGACGAAGTCTCACCAAGGGTAAGCCATAACCTACCTAGAATGCCGAACAACAATATCACTAACAATCACACCTTAGCCTTTCCTTTCCTTGAGCCTCGAGATCAAGAAAGTCTATTCATATTCGAAATCTAGATTAGAAATCATGAAGAATGACACTAATATTGCTATCATTCAATTTAGGTCAAATCCAGCCCTAGAATTTGGGGAAACGGGCCCACAAGGTCAAAACGAGAAATTCGGGAGTGAAATATCAAATTAAGCACTACGTGATCATAATCCAACAACTAATTGCTAATTTAACTCATGGATTCCCCTAATTCGAATTTGAAGTAAAACCCCCAATTTTCGGTATAAACCGTAACTCTTTGATTCAGAAATTCAACAATAATAATGGAAGATATATGATTAACAACCTTAGATTCATCAAAATCTAGCATAAAGCCCATTCATTTCACCATAAATACGCCTAGATAGAACATTCAATAACTCCACTTTTATCTTCCATTACTAAGGAATTACTAAGGGAAGAGGAATCTATGATGATTAGGAACAAGGAATTAGTAAAGAGGATAGCAGGACTTACCACCAAGGGTTTTCTCCAATAATCTTCTAAAAGCTCCCCAAGAGCTCAAATATCGAAATGGGAATAAATGATAGACTAAGGGCTTATTTAATAAACACTTAATGAAATAACAGGCCCGTTACTGCTACGGCGGTGACGGGGCCACAACGGCTATGCCGTTGTGGCGGTAACGGGGCCGCAACAGTGACGTCACAACAATGCCCATCAAACCACTGGGACGGTCTAGGCCATATCATATTTGGCCGCCCCAGTGGTCACCACGCCGCAACAGCGATACCACTGGGACGGCACTGGTGCCGCCAATGCCGACACCCTGTACCATAATCCAACTAAATTTTCTAAGTATTAATTGAAATCCCGAACGACTCCCGAGGCCATCTGCTCACAAACCACATACACAGATCCACATAAAAATACACTACGAACGCACCCGTGGCCTCAAAATTTCCAACAGAGGTCTCGTTGGCTGAGTCAATCCTGGATACGTCATTTTCAATTTCCCAACCCAAGTCCCAAAATGCATCCGAGTACATTAGGAACCGAACAGGATATACACACAAGTTCAAAACGACCATCCTGACCTCTTGGAATCGACGGATTAAACGAAAAGGTCCGTTTATCCAAAAGTCAACTTTGGGTCAACTTTCTTTCGCTTAAAGCTCATATTTCACAAAAAATCGCCCGAATCAAGTCTAGACACCTCGGAAAGCATGTCAACGGTCCCCTAGGGTCAAAAGTGAGCTAACCAAGCTCGAGAAAAGGTAAAAAAGGATCGAAAATGCAACAACGACCAAACGGGTCGTTACATCAGATACCAATTAAATAATCGCTCGTCCTCAAGCGATAAGAAAGATAGGATGAAAAATGCTCGAATCGGCAACAACTGAAGATATTGGCCACGCATGTCGGACTTTTCCTTACAGGAAAGATTGTCACCGAGCAAAATTGAATCCCTACGGATGATACAGAAACCACCAGAACCGTACTTCTCCAATATAGAAACATGGAAAATCGGTAAACATTCGGCAGATCTGGTGAAAACTAACTCATAAAACATAGGATCAACACAACGAATAATCTCAAATAGGCCACTACACCTCAACTTGCTTATTAGTCACAACACTCTAAACTTAGTTCAAACTCCTATCCTCATATCTCCATATTTGAATTTCCCTCACAATTGACCCTCAAATAAACGAATCACTTTACTCGAAT